>NC_134710.1:335369516-335654516 GCF_043290135.1 Rhipicephalus microplus
ATGCTTGATGGACATGTTCTTGTCCTCCTCTTCCTTTTATACTCCTCTCTTTTCATCCCACTTTTCCCTTCCACGCAAGAGCTGGTGCTTTGACCCAGCAGAAAGCATTGTTCGCTGTTGTTGATGCTCATACCGCTTCTGGGAACTGAAGTGAGAGTTGAGCGAGTTGAGAGACGCGGGTGATGGTTGGAATAGTTGACTTGCCTGTTTCGGGTGAGTGTGACGTCAACGAACGTCACCAATAATAGACCTCTACCGGGGTATGTCACAGCGTGACGTCACCGGTGCACGTGCAAAGCGATGGTTGGCAAAACACTACCGCCGGTGGCTGAGTGGGGTGCAGTTGCTCGGTGCTTGGGGCAAGTTTTTTTTTTTCTTTTTGAAAACTTAATATTCATCTCACAGTGGCAAAATTAGCTGTGGTATGCGTCAGAGAACTTCTGGATGGGTGGTAAAGTGCGGAATGAAATATTTGCCACGCTGGCCGGCTGTTTATCTCAGAGAAGTGAACACACGTGGCGGCCTGTGCGAGGAACAGCGGCATCGTCTTCGCAAATGTGCAGTGTTGACTGTGGCATGTAGTGTACGTTGAAAGGCTAATTGTCCAAATATTTGTAACCACTTTTGATTCAGTTCATTGAATAAACACTCTGACTGATTGATGCTTACGGACGGTGAAACTGGGAATATTGTGCAAGGTGTGTGCAGCGGGAATAACGCAATGCGTCTTGTTTGCGAAAACACTGGTATTCGTTCTGGGCTGGTTGTAGTAACCGGTTGTCAATGAAACTTCACGATCTGGCATTTTAGTCAAGGTAAAAATACATTTGACGCGATAATCTGCGAGAGGGTGCTTCTCAGCGAATGCGCGCCATGCAAAAAAAAAATAAAAGTGCATGATCTCCGGGTGACATGTACGACTACGCATGAGCTACAAGCATGTTGGAGCGTTGCTGAATCTGCATATACGTTTCGCCACGGCTATAACTCGTATTATCAGATACCTTATACGTGTTAATGGGAACAGCTGAGATTTTCGTTTTTCATCTACTTAGTACTTTTACGGCTCGATCCTTATGAAGTGACAATGCGCATTAAAGTTTGTGTATCAGGCCAAAAGCAGTAATATAGGTACGAAAGCGCGTTATAGGTGTCAAATGCCGCAAGGTAACTGTGCCAGAAAAATATTATATATGATTAAGTTGTTGGGTCTTACATTACATGAATTTTCACTGGGTTATTGAGAAACGCAGCGGCAGAATTTGCCTTTATTTTCACGAGGATATGTTCACCTCAGCCTAACGCACAGAAAGAAGTGTTTCCTTTTTTTTTCATTCATCTCCGATCAGAACTTTGCGCAATGAGTTAAATCTTATCAGTAACGTGAAAACAATGCTGAAAACCATCCGTGAAAACCATGCTGCTGCCGATGCTGTACGTAGTTTAAAACTGCATTGCAAATGCCACAGTGGAAATTCAATAAGTTTATATCCATGCCATGCAATTATTTCTGAAAGTACCAGTCACGGTGTACATTCAAAACGTTCGCTTTCGAAAAGGATGAGATTTTTATGGCTGCCATCTACGTGGGTGAAGCCCACTTAGAGCAAGTCGCGTCTCACGGTACCTTAAATAAAATTCCTCTACCCATCCAACTACGACAAGCAGATTTTTACACTTCTGCAACCCCATTGTTTCAAAAGCTGTGACTTTAGAACATAGCAATATTGATACTTCTGCCGAAGGAATGCAGACAGACAGTTCTGCTGCTATGCAGAAAGATGCCGCCGGCGAAGCTTTCTTGCCAACCAGCACCTGCCCCGAGAGAAGGTAAGGGGGGCGGGGTGCTTTCAGTGACGTCACACTGTTTACAAACAGGGAGAGGTCTATTCTCTAATTCTTGGTGCGGCCGCTAGATGTGACAGTTAGTGACAAACGCATTAAATTCATTTTTTTTCTGCAGTTTTTGCTTAGAATGAAGGTTGTGCCTGTCGATTTCGGGACCCAATCTTTAAATTCGGCTAAAAATCTTGGTGGCAAAACTTTTCTTCAGTCTCCTTTTAACGCCCCAACAGGAGTTTCTGTAGCGATTTGTCTAATTTAACAGAACCTTCTTTTTTTTCGTGTCAGATGATTTCGTTCGTTCTGCTCACATTGAGAAAGGCTGAACGCTAACTATTCGTCGACGTAGACACGTAGTAAACTGTGAACTTGGTTATGAATAGTTGAACCGGAACAGTGATGATGTCTCAGCACCTTGTGAATGAAACAGAGCCACCGGTTAAAATACTGATACAGTCACTAACCGGTCATCACAGAAAACGCAAACATATATCACTCCACATCAAGACCTTCATCTGGGTTTTTGTCTCTTATGAATGAACTGAATTATTTCGCCAATAAATTGCACCTATCAAGTACGGGGGATGGGCCAAAAAGACGACAGTCAAGCCTGCCGCGGTTGATCAGTGGCTAAGGTGACCGGCTGCAGAACCGATGATGTCGCGGGTACGGTCCCGGCCGTGGCGGTCGTCTTTCAATAGAGACGATAGGCTAGAGGTTTGTATAGTGCGCGACATCAGTGCATGGTAAAGAACACTAGATGGTCAAAATTTCTGAAGCACCCCACTGCAGTGTCTTTGATAACTGTATCGTGGTTTAGAGACGTAAAACCTCGGATATTATTATTTAGACGGCAGTTGCTGCAAAGTGGAAATTAAAAAAAAACTTGGGAGAAGAAGAAAAAATAACAATATTTCGGGTTTTACGCGATAAGATGACTATATGATTATTAGGCACACATGGCTCCAGACATTTCGGTCATATGGTGTGCTAAACAACAATATAGATGTTGATATATTTCAAAATATAATAACGATGAAGAACCCAGGTTTTGCAGTTAACTGTTGTCATAGGCAGTGCTGAAACAGCAATCACTGACGCTTTTGAACGAGAGGTACGCCAATTACGGACATGATTTTATACTGACGGATCAACCACTCTGCAATGTTTGTTCTGGAACAGTGGTCATCCCATTGAAAGATATTATCTTCAGCTTCAAGACAGACCACCCAATATCATCGACGGCTGCAGAGCTTGCCACTATTTGCACGACCCCTCACGTAGTCAACCGCGAAAAGCCTCAACGTTGCTCAGTCTTCAGCGATTCAAAGGCAGCTTTGCAATCTTTACAATCAGCCGTGCGGAATCGACCATACGAACAGCAAGTCTGTAAGGTTCGGTATCTCCTCCATACTGCGTTTGAGAAAGGACACCACGTCACATTTCAGTGGCTGCCAAGCCACTGCGGCGTGATAGGCAATGAACACGTTGACAATGCTTCCCGATCAACGCTTCAAGGCAACATGCTTGATACAATACCATTATCAAAGACCGACACTGCTAGCCAACTTCAAGTGGCCACACGCGAAATTACTCTCTCGACTTGGAATACAAGCAAACTACGCAATCAACTTCACTACAGCCCGAACACGTCTATAGACGCCTATACTACGCCGTAATGATGCCACCCTACTTTGCCGTTTATGGTCAAGAGTGGCTTTCACGAAGTCATTTTCATTTCATATCGAAACGGCTTACAACCCCTTCTGTGATAACTGTGGTAACGAGGAGACACTACAGCTCATCTTCTGCGACTGCCCTCGCTATAGAATGCGCAGAGAACATCACTTGTATTCGCGCTAGCTCGCATAGATCACTGACCTATGACGGCGGAAACCATTCTAAAATGTCGTCCAGAGAGGTCATTGAGAGTGAAGGCGACGAAAACAGTTCTGAGCTTCTTGAAGGCAACAAACATGGACCGGCGGTTATAGACTAATAGTGTAATGATGACTAGGAAGTGCGACTTTGAGTGCAAGTGCTCTATTCCCTATCTCTCTTTATCTTTTAAACTCCCTCACCTCTGTCCTCAGTGTAGCCTAGCATACTGGTCGTTTTGGACTGGTTAACATACCCGCCTTTCGATCCTTCCTATTCCTTCACCTTGGCTATAGGAAGAAAGCACATAAGGAACAAAAAACTAGGAATACATAATTATTAACCTGTGTGCGTATTATTTTTTTTAAATCTCTCGATTATCGATTCTGGTTACTTAACAGTGTATCCTAGCTTTCGTCATCCATAAGTTCGCAAAGGGTCGTGTAGATAGATGTTCGTGCTACTGCGGTCAATGATAAAGCCCCGATGGAAAGAATATTTTGAGTATTTAGTGGGATTCCTCAGTTTTTAAAATAAAATTTTAGAATTCTCTTGTCTTTAGTCGATGAATCAGTGGAAACACAAAAAAAAAAGATCTATCTTTTCAGGGTCGTTACAGCTGAACACAAGTGAACGGGCCAGTCCCACAATTTTTAGCGGTTCAGATGTCTCCCTCGTTGCACTCGACTTGGGCACGTGCCGACGCCATCATCCGGCTCTTCGAGACAAGTTCTTGGGAAAATAAAGGAATATTTATCTCTTGTTGTTCATAAGGTTTGTTTGCCTACTCTAATTGGTTGTACAGAGAGAGAGAGAGAGAGAGACAGAAACGAGAAAAAGAAAGGCAAAGCTAGAGATTAACCAGATGCTAGGATTCGGTATGCCATCCTGCACTGTAGTTGGGGAATAGGAGGTTGAAAGAGAGGTAAAGAATAAATAGGAACAAATACACAAACACACACGCACACACAAAACCAATCCACTCAGAGTTGTTCACATAGGCCACTAGTTCGCAAGAAGCCTAGTAGCGCTTGCACGACATTTTTCTGTGGGGATGAGTCTAGTTGATGGCGTAATATACTTTCTTCTGACAGCGGCTAATCTAACTAGTTGAGTGTACTCAACAAGTTGATTAAACTCATTGTCTTTGTCTTTGTTTTTGTGCCTTGTATTTGTATCTTATATTCTCGGATGTCGCACAGGACGTGTCGAATCGTCTCTTCATCTCCGCAGTGTGCGCAGGCGGCGGTGTCGGCCATCCCTGTGCAGTACTCGTACGCACGGGCAAACGCGACGCCCAACCATAGCCTGCACAGAACATTAGCGTCACGTCGCCGGAGTCTTGTTGTAAGCCGTAACCTTAACGTAGGATCAAGGGAACGTAATTTTGCACGCGTAAAAAGAGCCAATGTGGCGTCCAGCATTGGCGGGCAAGCATGCGGAACTTCCCAGCAGCATCGGTCCTGGATAGAGGTACCGACAGGTCGTGGTCTTCTGTATTGGCTGAACGAGCAGCTTCATCGGCCCTTTCATTGCCGATAATTCCACAGTGACTTGGCAACTACTGAAATAAAATGTGGTGCCTTTTTCTGTTATGCAGTGCTGGAGAAACGCTGGAGGCCCACGCACCTATTTAGCTGACCGTCAACGAACTCCAGATTCATGGCTAAAACTTCCGGAGCCCTCCAGAACGGCGTCTTAAATATTCATATCGTGGCATAGAGACATAAAAGCTCAGGTATCATCATGAAATATTTGGAAGCAACTACGATTACACAACTACAAAATAATCTAGCACAAACTGATTATATATCTATGAGATAGCCCTCTGGAGTGAGTGCTTTCCGGGTGAGAGACAATTATACTATAAGTGTAACATAGGATGAATACAAATACTGCTGGAGGGAAAGTGTTAAACTACCACAAACTACGTGATACCGATAAGCTTTTGAAAAAAATCACTACAATTCAAGCTGCTTGAAGATAATTATGGGGCGAAGCTTTCGGAGGTGATTATTGTGATTAAGTTTGATTAAAGTTGAGATAGTACTGAGACTGATTGTGGTTGTGATACTTATATATATTTTTTTATTCAAAGAGGTAGGGCTGAGACTGATTGTGATATAGCGGTGATTCTTCTTTATAGCTAATATGAGATTTCGAGTTCCGGGTTACGTTTTGACTTCATGATCACAGCTTCATTAGCTATCGTCTCTGGTGTAGAATTTTCTTGTCGGTATTGCCGCCTTGCATCCGCTTCAAGTTGTCTCAACTGCGCGTCAGCTTGGCGTTTTTTCCCGCTTAGCCCTTGCTGCCTTAACCCTTGTCTGTGGTGTAGAACTTTGTTGTCGTCGCCACTTTGCATCCGCTTCCTTCTCTCTTGTCTCAGCGGTAGCTTCCCGTCGACGGCGACGCTGATACTCAGCACGTCGCACTTTCCTGCGTTCGTCTTCGTTCATATGAGATAAGAGAATGTGTGGTATGGAACGTGGTTATATATATATATATATATATATATATATATATATATATATATATATATATATATATATATATATATATATATATATATATATATATATATATATATATATATATATATATATATATATATATATATATATATATATATATATATATATAGCGTTGACAGCAGCGCCATCACATCTAGAAATAACCACAGCGCCCTCTGTTGCTTATAAGTTGAAGGTTACATGCAAAACGGTTACCACCAACGCCTTCTGTTGCTTATAAGTTGAAGGTTACATGGTGTTACGGACAGGCGGGAGACAGCGGACATTGTGAGGTCTCAAGGAGCTTCGCCCCTAAAAAAAAAAAAACTGCAGTCGAGTGCGAACACTGTCCAAGCTGGGCGGGGCATGATTTGTTTCTGTCCATATTAACAGCAGGTTCATTCAAAAGCTCCAACAGAAAAGCACCAATGAACGAAGGCATGTCATTGTCTGGTGTGCATACTTTCTCGACTCAGAGACGCCCACTTTATAGGTGCTCCTACACATCCGACGAGCCGGGACTTGTGTCTACGTAACCACGGCGGCCGATGAGATTCACGTACCGACGTGCATTCAAGTGCCAGTCTGTGATCGATGTTCTCTGGTTGGACTACGTGACCGCCCCACCACTGAGGTTTAAAGGCAGTGGGAATATCCACACGAGTCAAGGGCGAATCAGAGATAACTAAAAGGGGCACATGCGTATGCACGAACTTGTTGGAATGGCCAGATATGCGCGGCAAAAAGACGGGAAAAAAAAGCCTTGGGCAACGTATTGTACGAGGTCTCGGATATGGAAGGCATGATCCAGTGTCATCGCTGTACAGTGGCTGCATTAGCTAACGAAGTGGTGCTCAGCTAAAATTTATTGCGCGGCTACTCGTTTTGCACAGTGACGCACATACTGCCTGCTGTGTAACCTGGGCTTAAAGAAGTGGTTACAAAGCAGATGCATGGTGTCTACGTCTGAAGATTTTGGTAGAAAAAAAAAACATGGTTGATCTCTCTGTCATAGGGATCAGTAAAACACGAAAGTAAAATGTGTTCTTAGCGAAGTGGTTTATACTTTACTGTACACTGATATAAGAGAGCTTGCGCAATGTATACTGGTGTTTTATAACTGAAGCACAGCTTAAAATGAATCCATGCTCATTGACGTTTAGTCATACAGCTCTCTCCCGAAGACAAACGTACATCAGTAATCATTGTACAAACCGTTGTGGTCATAGACGATTTAGGTAGCTGCAGTACTTAATGGCGTGGGCGCGCAACCAGAGAAAGCGATGTGACAGCCACAAGAGCGTAACTGACTTGACGCCAAATTTGGGTAACATCACCTGCTCGCGGCATGTTCACCACCCAACTAGAGGGAAGCGTCTATGGACGGCCCTAATTTTTCCGTGGGATGAGCGTGAATTGAGAATGCGGAGCTACAGCCAGGCGGCGAAGAGCTATGCTTGGTATGGATGGATGCTATGAGCGACGCCGGCGCTTCGGCTAAGGGCACCACCTTGGGGTGTGTTAATCCATTGTGAAAATTACGTCTCTCCCATTGGAAACGCACCGATACGGACGGACGATGCGTTAAAGGAGCTAACCGCGGATGTCATGGTCATGACGCTTTACTGCACTTTACCCAAAGTGCTGTGAGGAGACAGTGCAGAGAAAGTATGTCGTCGTGTCGCAGGGGAGAGCGTGCCCCGCACGTGTTGTCACGAACCCCGAGGAAATTCATTCGACTACCGTTAACGGAACTTTTATTTGTTTGTCTTCTGATCTTGTGTATTTTTGCGACGTCATTTACATGAAGGCAATACGTCACTGAAGTCTTGGTGGACCCCGTCATAACATACTTTCGTGTTAAAAACAAACACACCTGTGGCTAACAACCTCTTGCTGATTGCAGCACCGTTTGGGGCGCCTTTCCATCATGAAAGAATATATTTCATCTGACTTAACTCACGTTTTCTTTCTTGAAAAGTCCATGCTCACTACTTTGCTACCAGTAGTTCATATGCCATGCTTATAGTGCGCCCAACATTCATGACCTGGAAGTATTGAGCGAGTGGCAATATATCGACGAAAGGCACAAGAGATACACGACGATACTCTTGTATAAGAAAGAAAAACTATGCAAGCACTGTGACGGCTTTGTAGTCAAGCTTGAAAGTTCACTTTCATCTTCGCAGTGTTTTCGCACTGCCAGTGTCAAGAGAAAGCACACCGAACACACCAGTCACCAGTGTCAGCCGCAGTGATAAGCAGGATGGCTGCGATAATTTCATTAGTGAATGAATAAGGTAAATACTGTTAATCATATGTTAACTTTATGTGTAAGCCTGCCCCGAAATACTAGCCACCCGAACGCGGCACTAAGACATTTAACTAAAAGACAAAAGAAAGATTGATGTTCGACAGACGATAGAGACGCCTATTTACTTCAGCAAAGCTCCCGTTTGGCTATGCGCTTTCAATTACTTGTAGCGATGACGTTTTACCTGGCGCCATATAAATCGCATGATGCAGCATAATAGAGCAAAACATCATTCATTTGCCTTAATTACAATGGGAAACGCTGCAGATGTCTGCCTGGCGAATCGGCTAGCATGCAGTTTCAAATGAATGCGACAGCATACTGAATGATAGCCTCTGCATTCAGGGATGTCCGAAGCTGACCACGTTCCCTAATAGACGCTGCTTTAGTACAATTAAAGACAAACAAACATACAAAAGCGCTCAAAGTGCGTGACATATAAGGAGTGCTGGTACACGAATCAAGTGCGTATAATGGTTCAAACTGTGACGTAATGTTCAGGGTGGCCCTGGCGCATGCAAACGACCCAGGGAGCAGTTTAGGTTATTCGTATCTTTTAATACGTTGCACGTAGTACACAACGGTTATCTTATAGCCTGCAAGTTTCAGAAAGATTTTGGTGTTGTGTGGCCTATTACTGGACCCTTTATTTTCTGGCTGCAGCATCGTGTCGTTCTTAAGGGAGCTTGTTGATGACACGTGAGTCAGTAAAACGAGTCGGTTGCTTGCAGCGCAGCATGCACACAATAAACAAAACAATTTCATGTTGTTCAAGGCAGATAACATGTTCTGCTCTTTCAAAGCTTACCTGCGAGTCACAACAGTGTCGCAGGAAAATTACGCCTTCATCGTTCTGAACCAAGTGCTCACCTTATACAGAGTCTCGGTGCATTCTTCGAGAACCATTCATCACACATCAGGGCCACTTCCACGTTAATGCCTGGTCTGATCGGCCTTCTTCGACTTCGTGATTCTGCGTGAGGGGATACAGGAAGAGAGTGTAAAGATTAGACCGACGGGGAGGCGGTATGGCCGCGCACTAAGCGGCATTTAACTGAACTGTCATTCCGTGTACGCTCATCTGGCATAATAATGCAGCGCGGGGCGGCATAGATTGCTCAGTAGCGATGTCTTGCAGACTCCTATGCATAAGCAATGCACCCGATTTATTATCATGATACCGCGTGTGTCATTACGCGACGACAGTCATCGAACGTTTTGATCGATCTAGATCAAAACGACCAGCCATACCTGTTCAGCTTTGTTGTACCTCCTCCCTTGGAGTGCGTTCTCCGACCATGGCTTTCTTTGTTGGTTGTGTAACGCAGCGGCGCGAGAACTAAAGGAAATGCGTGGGGACCCGCACATTGATTGCATACATATGCATGGGTGGCCGAGAAGCTACGTTCTTTGTTTTCCTCGTGGCCCGGGAAGGAAGCACGGAGGCCCAACGTAACAAGGCCATCCCGACAGCGTCTGAACTGCGCGCACCTTAAGCCGACCAGCACGAACTAGTTCAATCACTACTCACTCGATCGTCGGTGGGTATCGTCAGTGCTGTTTGGTCCAGAAGCGAGATGTAAAGCAACACCGAAAGCACGACGCCGCAGTGCAAACAATTGTACCCGGAAACTAGTTAGCGAGTTCGACGAGGCGGTTATGTCAGAATACCCGCTTTCATCTTGGCACTGCAACTGTGATCTCCATATGCGGCGGAGCGAGTGCTTTCGATTCAGCAAGCCAAGGTAGTAGGGTGGCGCTCCCGCGATAAACTGAGAAAGGCGATCAGCAAAGCGACTGCCTGTGAACAACTGGACAGGAGAACACAGAAAAAAAAATCGAACGCACGCAGAAAAATCAAGCAGAAAAATCAAGCGTGAATTGGAAATTTAGGCCCATCTCCTGACACAAAGCCACACCTAGACCTCAAACAACAGTACCAAAAATGTGACCGTATGAACTAGTACAACTATCCATGCGTGCGTGAGTGGGTGTGCGTGTGCATGTGCGTGTGTGTGTGTATGTGCGTGTGTGTGTATGCGTGCGTTTGCGTGCGTGCGGAATAACCATTAACTTCTGCACAACCTTATTAAATACAAGCAGATAATGAAGCCGTGGGATGAACCCGAAAGTGAATACTGGAATATCTAATATTATATCACTTCTGACAACCTGCTATTTAGCGCAGGTGTGGACGTATTCGCTAATAAGTGATCCAAGTTGTCTCATGAAGGCTGTGAAACGCAGCCGCTACATATAATTTAGTGTTTTGTAGCAACATTAAGACACTGCTCTGGCATTATATGCTCTACCATTGTTTGTAAGCTTCGTGTTCGAAATTAGTTTTGCTTCTTCCTATTTACGAGTTGCGCCTACGTTTCTGCTTATATTACTCCCGGTGAGCGAGCGAGGCTGAGCTTGAACACTTTCACATACGCAGTCGCAACGTTTGCTGCAATTATCTCAGTCAAATTAAAAACGAAAACTTGTTTGTGTGTGCAAATACTCTCCCTCAGATTTATGCCATTTAAGCATTCCTTCCCTGCACAAGAGTTTAGTTTTTTTTTTTTTTTTTGGGGGGGGGGGGGGGTAGTATATAGGAGCACGTTTTCATAATTACTGCAAGTTTGTTTCGGGATTTTTTCTTTTCAGAGAGCGTTGATGAATCAATATATCAGTTTTGTGTTTAACAACTGAATACGAAAAATAGCTAACTCATAGGCTACAGAGTTAGAAGCAATCAGATGTAACTATTCAGACATTGGGCCACTACATAGGGTACTGCAAAGTTACGGCCAATTTGTGCAAATTATTATATGCAAAGCATTTCTTAGCGAACTTCAGTGACTTTGAGCGTATCTATCTATCTATCTATCTATCTATCTATCTATCTATCTATCTATCTATCTATCTATCTATCTATCTATCTATCTATCTATCTATCTATCTATCTATCTATCTATCTATCTATCTATCTATCTATCTATCTATCTATCTATCTATCTATCTATCTATCTATCTATCTATCTATCTATCTATCTATCTATCCACTGACGACTTTTAGCTCTCCTGGCGGTTTCGACAGTGGTATCAATACCAAATTTCAACACCAATACCAAATAACATGACTGTATGAAGAAAACATTTGACTAGTGACAACATGAAAATCATGACACGCATGCCATGAATGTCATGATTTACATTGCATGGTCTTGCAGCTTTTACAGTGGTTTTGTTCACATGGCATGATGCAAAACTGAAAAACTGGTATTGTATGGCATGGTTGCATGGATAACACAAGCGAAAGACCCTAACATGAAAATCATGACATGCGTGTCATGTAACAACATGACTACATACCACGCTCATGATGCACTCGCGGTCGTTTTGATAGCGTCACATATACCAAATTTGGTATTTCAGTACGTGAATGGATGACAAAGGTATGTGACTAGTGCAAACATGATAATCATGAGATGCGTGTCAAGTGAAAACATGACTACATGCCCCAGTAAAGGCGCCAATACATTTCGACGTGACGCGGCGCGCGTGCTCGCCGGCGTTCATTTCGTCGCGTCACGCCGGCGTTGCCACGCCAGGCGCCGGTCCTGCCATATACTCGCAGGCGCGCGCCGTGCTGCGTTGCTTTGACGCATGCGCGTTTCAGCGCGTCCGGCGTCCACCCATCACGAAAAGAGGGAGGTGCTGTGTTGTCTGGGTAACGCGTTGGCGCGAAATGCAGCATGTCGCATTTCGCGCCGGTTGCCGTCGGGCCGCGCCGACGGACGCTGTTCGTGCCGGGCGTCAGACTATAGAGTGCTCGTGTTTTGCTACGTAGCGTCGCTGTGCCCAGCGTGCGCGCGCGTCAACGCTATACACTGGAGTATATTGGGCCCTTCATGGTGCGCTCGCGGCCGCTTTGCTAGCTCCACATATACCAAATTTGGTGTTGCGGGAAGTCAATGGATGATGAAATATGTGACTGGTGCAAACATGATAATCCTGACACGCGTGTCATGTAAGAACATGACAACATACCGCGCTTCTATATATAGCGTGCTCGCAACTGTTTCGCTAGCTTCACATATACTAAATTCGGTATCACGTGACGTAATAGATTACGAATGTAAACGACAAATCCAAACATGATAATCATGACACTGAAGTCATGCACGGCATCATTTGCCTCCACGACGTAACGTTGTGATGATTTTAAAGTGACATATTAACATTTCTGGTTTGTGCTTCGCATATCATCGATTCTCACTGTACGTGGGATCTGGCAATTTTTTTTCGTTTGATGATTATATATTCGGGGTTAAATTTGCGTTATGGTGACAACCTCAATATAACATATAAATATGAGTTTCAAAAAGTGGCTATGGTATCGCTTACACCGGTGATGACGCACTGATTTAGATTTTTTACTACGAAGTAACGGTGGAAGTAACATTCTTTACTCTTTTTTTTTTTTTCGGTGATGGTAACAGCAAAGCGTCAACTTCTTTGCTTGGTAGCCCCGCCGCGGTGGTCTAGTGGCTAAGGTACTCGGCTGCATGCTGACCCGCAGGGCGCGGGTTCGAATCCCGGCTGCGGCGGCTGCATTTCCGATGGAGGCGGAAATGTTGTAGGCCCGTGTGCTCAGATTTGGGTGCACGTTAAAGAACACCAGGTGGTCTAAATTTCCGGAGCCCTCCACTACGGCGTCTCTCATAATCATATAGTGGTTTTGGGACGTTAAACCCCACATATCAATCAATCAATCTTTGCTTGGTAACTCTGGGCGGTGACACGTTACTTTTTCTTTAGTGGAACGAGTAACGTAATTAGTTACTATTTTTTTTTTCGGCAACGCTTCCAACACTGATAAAAAATGACACGAGCCTTTGAAGTTATCTTCTTTCGTTCAATTACTGTAACGTTCACTTGTAACAACCTGGGTTCTTCTACGACGTTGATGGGCGCTCACACGAAAGGACAGATTCTTAATATATTTGTTCATTTAAGCCACTGCTGTCATATGAACGTCGCAATTACAATTCCAAATAAAACCCACACTTAGAAATGCCTCTAAAAAAGTATCACACGGACATCAAGGACCCGCTAAGTGTCGTGGGACACGTGCCATCGTTTAGATCAGTAATAAAATTTGTGGTGTCCTTCTCACGAGTTACTTGGATACCAAATAACACTGAACAAAGATTTAATTTATAGTCTCACACCTCTTGCCTTTGTTTGTTGTGTACGTAATCTTGTCATACCAGATACCTTTGGCATGACAAAATTACACAAACATTCGAGCGTGCACACAAGGCACTTTACAACCAATACTGGTTTCCTGCTTTTGGCTGTCGCACCGAGTATAACTCACGCGTGATTTTCACACGAGGAATTCGCCCTTTATGTGACGTATTGATCGACAAAGGCGCACACATGCACCGCGCTGGCCGTCCGCACTTGCGCTGCAAATGACACTATATACCGCACGCCAACGACCGCCCCCATTTCGACGTCGACGCCCGAAGAATGAGAATACGCGAACGTATAACCCTTGCGACAAAGAGAACAGTGCCTTCATACCCGGGGCACGGAGACCATCGAACCGCTGGCGGGATTTCTCCAGCTCACAACGGTCAGCGCGATATCTCTCAACGAACCAAGGAACGCATCAGAAGCGTCCAACAGTGGTGGTTTCTCGCGCCGTGAAGCAGCGAAGCATGTAGAGTGTGCGTGTGGATTGCTGTGTAGGAGAAGTGGAAGGCAGTTGGAATTCGGCATGAGTGATGTGGGATGCGTACACCGAGGGCTTGCGAGGCGTCGTAATTTTGCGCGTCTGCTCGGAGTAGGGCGCCGCACGTAAGCACTTTATGACCGCGGTGCTCACCTCGCAGTGTCCGCGATCCGTGGCGCACTTCGGGGTCGTGGCCGCCAAAAGAGCTGGCCACGGACCACACCGAAAAAAGAGGAACGAGTCACCCGGCTCTCCTACATTTGAGAAGGACAACAGCCGACACCGAAGGCGGCCGCCATGTCTCGCTGACCCTGCATTCATTCTGTCGCGGACACGCCAGTCTCGCATCCCATGTTACGTGCAGCGCGACGGAGGCTGCCGTGACCATCACTCGATCACGCCCCGCCACGCAGTCAGAAGCGCTGCCCGCTCGGTCTTTACACCACTGTGTGTTCATGCACAAACTATAAGGAAAGATGCGCGTTCCTCTAGGCTCGTTGCACGAATCTTTGTTCTTGTTTTATTTGTTGCGCGAAATCCATTTTGCCCGAGGAAAGGGCACTCGTGCACGCTGACACAGTAGCAGCCTTATAGAGCTAACGGTGTTCTGAGAGCGAACCTATTTCGAGTATTCATCGAATCCGCGCCGTCTCAGAAGAGGTAAGTGTCTGCGGGCGATGCGATTTGCGGGAGCGCTGTTCGAATACTTTCTTTCGGCGCGCCGAGGAGTCCTCTCTTGTTTTCGAAGAGTCACGCCCGCTAAGCTTCATGGTCATAAGAGCCGGATTGTTCTGTGCTGGGCGCGAACACACTGAGGCATTTCGTCCATTCTCACGAGCAAGAAGGTGGTCGCGCGTGCTTAAGTGGCTCAGCTTCTGTCAGCACTGACTAGAATTGCTGGGTCCGAGTTGCTCCTTTGCAAAACAACGACCCTCTTTTCCCTTCACAGGCAGACAAAGTTACGCACACACACACACACACACACATGGGCTGCTATTTGTTCTGTACCTGAGAAGTACAACAAGCCCCAACCGCCCCTCGATCTATTTTCGCGTCCCACTTTGTTCTTGTTTTCGGGCATTGTTGCTTGCTAGCTCCACCAGAGTACATCGATGTCTCGAGCGGACAGGTCAGTGAAACGCAGGGGCTACTCAAGAAAGCTGAAGAATTGAAACAAAAGTACTGTAGAGAGATTTTTCTGTAAACAATTCAATGTCAAAATTAATTCACACGTTTTGGTAGGAACGGTCTCGTTGTCAGCGTGATGCTTTTGCTATACAATCAGAGACAACTTAAAGGGACTCAAAAAAGAAACGGCGACTTGGTTTAGATAGATAAACTGCACGCTAAGAATCTAATGCCGCAAGTTTCACTGTCATAAGTCCATCATTAGCGGAGAAAACCAAGGTTAAATTTTCGTTTTTAAATTTCGCGCTGAAATTCCTGCACGTGACGTAGCAAATTTCGAATGTATCTTTTGCATTTTTGCAACATTTACTCAATGAAATTTTCTGCAACCTCGTATGCTAGGTGTAGGGCACCCACTGAAGACAACGTTCTCATTTTTATCGAGTACAATCTGTGTAGGACCGAATAGACGCCTTCAAAATATACTACGTCACGGCGTTGGGTGCGGAAAATCTCACAGTGGCGTCTCCACCTGCATTTTATTTTCGCGCGTTTCTTCGCTAGCTTTGTGTAGCGGTAAGCGGTGATTCAGGAATTGTGATTCGGTACTTTACCGATAAGCGAAAATTCCTTGTGCTTTTTAGTGTCCCTCCAAGAAGTCCGGGGAAGTCCCGCCCAGACGACCGAAGCGACACGTTCGATTGCCTCTGAAACTAAATTATTATTCACGCTCACACACTCGCCAATGCTCCCCTAAAGCGGGGTTACCGACAACCCGGCTTATGAGGTCAGTCTGGATTTCATGAGCGTAGGCTTGTTTGAGCGTAGGATTGTTTGAGCGGAGGATTTCATGAGCGTAGCATCTGGCTTCAAGGAGAAAATGCCACGAACTTCAAAAATCAAATCATATCGGCATGGAAAACGCAAAAAAAAAAACGCGAGATGCATTCCTTGTATGTGTCTGTCACTCGGGCACTGGTGTGGAGCAAAAAAGTTTCTAAGCAAAAGAACGCAACTATCAGACGTACCCATCCGATACAATTTGGCGTATACGTTTAGGAATGTGAGCGTCACACCACCAATAAATCAATGCGTTCTTAAACAAGTTAAATATAACATTGCTTACATTTGCGTATGATGCTTGACGGCGATTTCTACGCAAAGCCATTTTAGTAATTCTCGATGCACTATGTCAGCAAGCGTAACTTATTTTCCCTAATCAAGCAACTGATGATATAAAAAGCATGTTGGGAACACGCGCAAACATCATAGGGGCAAGCTTGAAATTCATGTAGCTTGCCTCCTGACAAAAAAAAAAAGCAATTAACACGCACCATGACACTAAAGTACACCTTCTTGTTTTGCGGGAACATTAGTATAGATAAGATGCAACAAATCGAGTTACGCAATGTCTTACAAGTGCAGTGGCGATCAAAAGTTCGCAGGCCACGCTGCCATATACATAGGATATAGCGGCGTGAAAGTTTTAGCCCAAGTTCATCCAAGCTGACAGATGTTTTCCTCTAAAACAAAGCAAAGCGTTTCGGCGAGCCTGCCAAGAGAATGACGCTGCAGTGTATGTAGTACACCGTGCAGTGCCATCTCGTGAGAAACACGCAACACAAATATCAGGTGAGATTAATATACTCGGGGAAGAAGCGTGCCTGTCCGGTGATTAGCATTAACAGTATCCTTTAGCTCTTTCTGCTTCCCGCCGCCGTCGTGCAGGGCCTTAAGCATCCTTTAGTTGACCACGGAGTTTTGGTTTCCCTTGCATATTGCGGTGGTTGAAGAGGCAAAAAGTGAAACCGCTTGCTCGCTTAAGTTTAGAGCTATATGAGTATGCATTGGAGTTATTAAACGATAATTTCTAGCAGTTCACTGTGGCGTTTATTTCTAACGAGGCATCTTGCTGTGTATTGGCTAAACACAGTCATCCAGTTGGTCAACTCTTTTGGTTATGCTAGGCTTCTTTTTTTCTTTTCTTTTTATCAACGCAAATGCCAGTAGGACCCCGCGAAGAAGCGAATGATTCTCGCGTCTCTTTTTGGTTCATCCCGACATGAAACACAGGTTGAAATTTCGTTACAGATTCAGCCGCGGCGAGCACCGCAGTTTTGATTTTCACGCCCGTTGTAGCAGTGATCCAGATAATTGTCCGCCGTGGTGAAGCAGTCGTTATGATGCTTGGTTGCTGGCCCGAAGGTCGTGGGTTCCCTCCCGATCGTGTGGCGGTCACTTTTCAATATAAACTGAATGGTAAAGGCCAGTGTACTGTGCGATGTGAGTGCACACTAAAGAACGCCAGACGGTCGAAGTTTCGGAAGTCCTCAGCTGCGGCATCTCTCATAATTATATTGGGATTATGGGACGCAAAACCCGGTTGCCATTATTAATTATTCAGATCACTGTAAATGATCACATGTAATGATCACAAGGGGGCAGGAATCTTTTCGTTACACCGAGAACCACATCGCTCTCTAAGCCAAAATGCACAAACTGATTGACCATTTAATTGAATATGGAACCTACATTTCAATCAATCAGAAAAAAATTCTTGTATGGGTCTACGCCACAAAATGTGTACAGCATGCTTACCATTCCTGTTCGTGTCACGTTTAATATTGAAACAGCCTACTGTGCCAGCCAATGCAGCCAAGGGTGCATATGGTGCGATTTAGGCGTAGGTATTTGGCCTAGATTAAGTATATGATGCTACGCAGCTTACGACTTTCTGTCGGCGCCGCCGCCGCCACCGCCACCACCACCACCACCACACACACACACACACACACACACACACACACACACACACACACACACACACACACACACACACACACACACGCACACACGCACACACACACACACACATACACACACGCACACACACGCACATACACACACACACACACACACATACACACACACACACACGCGCGCGCGCGCGCGCACACGCACACACGCACACACACACACACACACATACACACACGCACACACACGCACATACACACACACACACATACACACACACACACATACACACACACGCGCACACACGCGCACACACACACACACACACACACACACAGAAACACAAACACACACACACGCACACACACTATGCTCTCCAAAACCCGTATTCTGCGGTAGCGCAGAATCGGTAGAGTGGCTGAAAAATATATTGTCCTTAGTTGTACTGGGGCTAGTCGGGAATTCGAACTGACACACGTGTTAATTTCATTTTATTTTTCTTTCATTAAATCTAGCTTTCTCGCAAAACATGTCTGGATTGAAGTGGCGCTTGACAACAGACATTAGAACTGCTAGGGTAATGGGCTTAAAAGAAAGTAACATAGCAGGTAATTTAGAAATTCATACTGCAAATGACAGGCGTGAAACCAATGGGACGAGAAGGAATGGACTGCATGGCGCGAATCTAATAACCGATTCTAATTGCAAAAAACAAAACAAAAAGAGATATAAGCACCATAACAAACTACCAAACGTTGCCTAAACAAACTTGGAAAGGTAGACAATCTCGGAATCATGCCATCACACTGATGGCCTCGAAACGCACAACTTCTGTGGGCATAGCACTGCCAGACGTAAAAATAAGTAATTCTGTATAGTTTTTGTTAGTTGTTGTTGTTGTTATAGTATAGCAGTGAGCTTCATACTATAACAACTATTTATGTACAACAACTCAAAGCACAAAAGCTATCTCGATTGATACAGTTCTGCAAATTTCAGTTTAATTGATTGGTATGCAGGGTTTAAAGTCCGAAAACCACCATATGATTATGAGAGATGCCGCAGTGGAGGGCTCCGCAAATCTCGACCACCTGGGGTTCTTTAACGAGCACTTAAATCTGAGCACACGGGCCTGGAGCATTTTCGCCTCCATCGAAAATGCGGCCACCACAGCCGGGATTCAATCCCGCGACCTACGGGCCAGCAGCCGGGGGCCTTTTGACCACCACGGCTGGGCTCGCATTTCAGCTTATGCCAGACGTTTGTATGAGCACACAGGTCCAAAACACCATAACTTTGCGCGATCTGCATTGCCCAAAATACGCGTTCTTATACAACTGCTGCAGTTTTGCTAACTTGGCATCCTCGTACTAAAATGATATCTAGCTCCATGAAATGTCAAACAAAAGTTTAAGCGAAGCCGTCAAAGTCATAAAAGCAAACGTAAACGTAAACTCTCTTTTGAGACTGTTGGCTACCTGAGCACGTTGTGTTCGCTTTCTTGTCCCTTGTTTTAAGCGTTCTTTAACCTTTTCTCATTTTTGAAATTTGTTTTCTCATAGTGAAGAACATCCCGAAGCAAGACCCCACGCATTCAATGGCCTGTATTCTTGCCTAAGAGAAGCCCTCGTAGAAAGGTCAAGAAAACCGCTTGCGGCGCCACAAGGGCTCGGGCGCTGAAGCACGACAGTTGGCCAAGGATGTCAGACGAACTTCTTTAGAGAGGGGGGGGGGGGGTCACTGAATGTCACAGTAGTAAGTTGCTTTCATGGGAACTCGTGGGAAGAAGCAGTGTCTTGCGAATACGCGTATGCGTCAGTTGTAAGCGCCTGCAATCATGGTTAATAAAGCTTCAGAGTGATTAGACGCAGTTTCGTGGCAATCATATGTGTCGTGCATGTCTTACACACACACACACACACACACACACACACACACACACACACACACACATATATATATATATATATATATATATATATATATATATATATATATATATATATATATATATATATATATATATATATCACTTGTGATACGGAATCTCATTGTGTGCCAACTTGGCCGTCATGTATAAAAGCAGGCGCAGTCGAACTTATGTCTACTATTACAGTTGACCATACTTAAATTACAGTACATAATTGGATGCTGCCAGACAATGAGAGCAGATAGCAAAAGGACTGGTCGACATATATAGATGTTACGTCGCTGTCATGGGTACTACAAGAAGCCAGAATAACGAATGATTTATTGAGCTGCGTGTTTTCTATACTGCAAACGTGCGACGTTGCCATGGCGCGCGCATTGCAACCACTGTGACAGATGAGGCGCCGTTTCTCTCTTTTTCAAAGCCACGATGTCAGGATGGTAGTCGTGGCAGTATTGGCGTTCATAACGGTTTGCTCCACAGTCTCTTGCGCTCTAGCTTCTCCCAGTAGCGTCCTGCTATATCTTCGCTCGAGAGGGAAGAAGCCCTCTGTTTCAGCTCGATGCCTCAATTGGTTTAGATGTTACCGGTGAATTCCTTGTGAAGAATCAAGGTGAAAACCCCAGTTCACCCTAAATAAAGCTGTTCGCCTGCTTCACATTTTGTCGTACACGCTGACGGCGGGCCGTCTGTTGCATTTTCCTTCGGCGTGACGCTGTCTATCTTTGTTCTAGTTTGATAATTCAACAAACTCTCTGCCGGTGACTTGCCATCCTTTTCAGGGGTTCAAATATGCCTGAAAAAGAAGAATAAACAATATCTGAGTTTACAGATTATGTTACCACATTTTTGTTCAATCCTTCATTCAGCATGCGCACAGCTCATTGGCTAACCCACTAAATAGTGAATGATAAGGATGCTGTTTGGAGTTGACCTATCTTGCTGAATGCCAAGAACTCGTGAAAAACTATGCCCACGAATTTTGTTTCATTGTCTGACACGAACGTTATTGACAGACTTAAGAGCAAATATTGCCCTTGGTAATATGGCAGATCCATCTGAGTTTGCGATGACCAAGACCACGGGTCCATTCATCGGGCATAGGAAATCGGCCTGTAGATGACTATACATTTCCTCGGTCACCAGGTATGTCGCAGGTAAAGTAGTTGTGTAGGTGACATTGCGGAGAACTGCGCGCACAGATAACCTGATTTTGCCACTCACTCTATGTGAAGTGTGCTTTTGGGTATTAAAGTAGTGTTCAGGTCACGCTTTTCGTGGAAGCCGTGTTGGAAGACGTCTAATGCAGCAGGATTAACGAATGTTTTTCGTTTCGTCTCCAAGGGTAGAACCATGAGATGCACACAGTGCAACAACTTGTTTCCTACGCTTTGTCCGCCCTTCTGTTAAGACTGTGACTGGTACTGCTGGCGGCCTAGTTGTGGAAATAGCGGACATTCCTAATAAATCAATTCCTTGGACATTGCAAGGTTGATGTCACGGTGACTCGTTTCTTCCAGCTCTCGGGCGCACATTGCTGTTTCTCCCAAGCCACGAACAAAGCGCAATGGCCTGTGGTGCAATGCCCGGCTGTTGACTTAAAAGACAAGAGTTCGGTCCCGGTTACGATGATCGCATTTCGATGGAGACAAAATTCTGGAGGCCCGTGTACAGTCAAACATGTGAGGAGGTTTATTAGCCGTTAAAGGCAGCGACGAGACAGCGTGAAGAACCGTCCAGCGATCGGCACAGCAACGAACAGAAGCACGAGGCGAGAGAGCCGGGCGTTGGCGATGCTGCTTGCTGCAGGCACATCTTCTTCTTCACAATCGCCCCCGCTGAAAAAAGAGCCATCCTGGCGACCTAAGAAGTTTCAGGGAGAGGCTCATGATACGGTTTTAGGCGGGAAACATGGACGATGTCACGTGCACGCCGGTGCATGTCATCCGATCGGGAAACTGGCTCAATTAGGTAATTAACCGGAGAGGTTTTCTCTAAAACGGTGTAAGGCCCCTCGTACCGAGGGACAAGTTTTGATGAGAGTCCCGGAGTTTGGTATGGGATGGCAAGCCACACGAGAGACCCTGGGGCATAGTTTGGATCAGGAAGAGAGGTGCAACGGTTTTCTTTTTGGCATTGCTGCTCGTCCGAGGTGAACGCACGGGCGAGCTGGCGGCACTCTTCGGCTTGTCGAGCAGCATCGGAAATAGGTGGGCATTCTGAAGCATCAGGACGGTAGGGAAGTAGAGTATCAATTGTATGGGAAGGGTCACGTCCATAAAGAAGAAAGAAAGGTGAAAATCCCGTGGTTGTTAGTATTGCAGTATTGTATGCAAATGTCACGTATGGGAGAACACGGTCCCAGTTGCTATGATTAGATGCCACGTACATTGAGAGCATATCACCCAGCGTGCGGTTAAACCGTTCCGTTAGCCCATTAGTCTGCGGGTGGTATGCTGTCGTTTTCCCATGAATGACGTGGCATTCCGAAAGCAGAGCTTCGACGACCTCGGAGAGAAAAGCGCGGCCTCTGTCACTAAGGAGCTCTCGAGGTGCGCCATGTCGAAGGATAAATTGACGTAAAATGAAAGAGGCGACATCCTGAGTGGTAGCGCTCGGTAAAGCGGCTGTTTCGGCGTAGCGTGTTAGATGGTCGACCGCCACTATAATCCACCGATTGCCATCTGATGTCAATGGAAGGGGGCCGTAGAGGTCAACGCCAACGCGATCAAAAGGCTTGGCAGGGCACGGAAGTGGCTGCAATTCGCCAGTAGCACGTAGCGGTGTTGATTTGCGTCGCTGGCAGTCAGGACAGCACTGCACAAATTTGCGTACGAAATTGTACATGCCGCGCCTGTAATAGCGATGGCGAAGGCGTTCATATGTTTTGAACACCCCGGCGTGGCCACATTGTGGATCGTCGTGAAGAGAAGCGCATACCTGCGATCGCAAAGTGCGTGGAATGACCAGTAGCCACCGGCGGCCATCAGGAGAGTAGTTGCGTCGATGGAGAAGTTGATCGCGGATGGCAAAATGAAAAGCTTGACGTCGGAGGGATCGAGATACCGGAAGGTGGGGCGTACCGGATAGATATTCGAGAAGAGATGCGATCCACGGGTCACGACGTTGTTCGGTGGCAATTGAGTCAAGATTTAACGATGACAAGTACTGGAGGCACGTGTTTCCGCACGTCGGATCTGGTGGCAAAGGTGAGCGGGACAGGGCGTCAGCGTCAGAGTGTCTGCGTCCAGAGCGGTATACGACGCGAATGTCGTACTCCTGGATGCGGAGTGCCCATCGCGCAAGGCGGCCAGAAGGGTCTTTCAGCGTGGAGAGCCAGCAAAGCGCGTGGTGATCAGTTACTAGATCGAACGGGCGGCCGTATAAGTACGGCCGGAACTTTCCAAGCGCCCACACCAGAGCCACTCTTTTTCTGTCACGCTGTAATTAGTTTCGGCTTTCGTCAGAGTGCGGCTAGCGTAGGCTACAACGTATTCTGAATAGCCGGGTTTTCGTTGCGCGAGGACAGCACCTAGCCCGACGCCGCTGGCGTCGGTGTGCACTTCGGTAGGAGCTGTCGGGTCGAAGTGGCGAAGAATAGGTGGCGAGGTGGGCAGACGGCGCAGAGTAGTGAAGGCAACGTCACATGCAGGGGACCGGGAGGAGAGGTTCACGTCACCGCGAAGAAGCTGGGTTAACGGTGACATGATGGATGCGAAATTGCGAACAAAGCGCCGGAAATATGAGCATAGGCCTACAAAACTGCGAAGTTCCTTCATGGTCGTCGGCTTGGGAAATTCTGCGACTGCTCGAAGTTTTGCTGGGTCAGGTAATACGCCGTGCTTCGACACGATGTGGCCTAGGATGACGAGCTCGCGTGCAGCGAAGCGGCATTTTTTCAGGTTAAGCTGCAGGCCAGCGTTGGTCAGACAAGTCAAAACCTGCCTGAGGCGAAGGAGGTGCGTAGGAAAGTCGTGCGAGAAAACCACGACATCGTCGAGGTAGCAGAGGCACATATTCCACTTGAGGCCACGTAGCGTATTATCCATAAGTCGTTCAAACGTGGCGGGCGCGTTACAAAGCCCAAAGGGCATGACGTTAAACTCGTATAGTCCGTCAGGTGTAATAAATGCAGTTTTTTGGCGATCGGCTTCAGCCATTGGAACTTGCCAGTAGCCAGACCGCAAATCGAGCGACGAGAAGAATTCCGCTCCGTGAAGGGTGTCGATGGCGTCATCAATGCGCGGCAAAGGATATACGTCCTTGCGAGTTATCTTATTCAAACGACGATAGTCTACGCAAAATCGGATAGATCCGTCTTTCTTATGCACCAAGACGACAGGAGACGCCCAGGGACTGTGAGATGGTCGAATAACGTCTCTACGAAGCATATCTTCGACTTGATCGTTGATGACGCGGCGCTCTTCAGTGGAGACACGGTATGGTCTTTGACGCAGTGGCTGGTGTAAGCCGGTGTCAACATGATGCTTGACTTGCGACGTGCGGCCTAGTTGAGGTTGGGACACATCGAAGGAATTCCGGAACTCATGCAGAAGATCAAGCAGGTCGGCATGTTCGGTGGGAGTGAGGGTGTCGGCGATGGCGCTGGAAAACGTATCCTTAGACGACTCCTCGAGGGCCGACAGTGATTTTGGGTGGTCACAGTAGTCATCCGGGACATCAACCAAAGACGAAGGGTCGAGATCCTGCACGCGGCCGAGACATTCTCCCGCAAGCAAAGTGACAGTTGTGGAAAGCGGGTTGAGTATGAACATATTGCTTCTTCCGGCGGCAAGGTCAATCGTTGCGAAAGGCAGCGGCAGAGCTCGACGACTCGTGAAGATATCGGAAGGCATAAAAAAGACTGTAGCGTCAGTGTAGGCGTTGCATGAAATTGGAACAAGTGCGAAGTTTTCTGGCGGAATATCGGTGTCTTCATGCACGAACAACTCGGCGGCTGATGAAGAGCGTCAAGTAATGGGACATCACAAAAGGGTGAAAACTCAACTTCAGCGCTTGCGCAGTCGATGACGGCATTATGGCGGGATAGGAAGTCCCATCCGAGGATGACATCATGCGAACAGACAGCAAGGACAATAAACTCCACAGTGTAAACAATGCCTTCGATGGACACTCTTGCAGTGCAGGCTGCGAGAGGCGTTACTTGCTGTGCACTTGCGGTGTGGAGTGACAGTCCCGAAAGCGGCGTCGTGACTTTACGTAATACACGGCAGACATTAGCGGCAATAACAGAAACAGCGGCGCCGGTGTCTACAAGGGCGAAAGTAGAATAACCTTCAACAGTTACTGCGACCACGTTAGCAGGAGAGGGGCGAGGGCTTAGACAGTTCGAAAATGGCGCAGTTCTTGCTTCTTGAACTGCGGTGCTTAGTTTTCCTGGTCAGGTCTGGGCCGGCGACGCATGGGGGAGGGCGATCGCCGACGAGGAGAGGGTGCGCACGGCGTCACGAAGTCGGGGTCGTTAGGAGGGGCATAGCGAGGTGACGAGACCGGCCCGTATTGCGCGAAGGGTTTGCTGCCGGTTTGGGACGATCGGACATAGTCGCCGAACGCCTGAGGTCGACGGCGGCAGTAGCGAGCTACGTGTCCGGGAGTGAAGCAGGCGTAGCAAATCGGTCGGTTATCGGGCGTCCTCCAGGGATTGGCGACTGGTGCTGCCGCCCAAGGTGCAGTATAAGCAGCCGGGTGCGCGGGCTGTGAGCGCGAGGTGTAGGGTGGTTGCGGAAGCCTACGCACAGCGTCTGCATATGTGAACGGCGCTGCTACAGGCTGCATCACTTGCGAGCAGGCGACAGGAGGGGCCACAGGCTGCGCTGCATACGTTAGGGGCGCGGCCACAGGCTGCACGGCTGGCGGATAGGTGACAGGAGGGCCTACCGGCTGCGCGGCACGCTTGCAGTGGGCAAGGCTCTGGATAGAGGCGGCTCGTGGTGCGCAACAGGAACAGCTTGGGCAACCTCTTCCGAAATAGCAGTGCGAAGCGGGGCAGGTAGACGAGTGGTGGTCTCGTGAGTGAAGGGCACTAGGGAAAGTTGGCGGGCGACTTCCTCACGGACGAAGGCTCGAACTTGCTGAAGCAGCGGTGAATTGTCCGGCAGGGTGTCGAAACTGGACAGTGACTCACCACCATGCTGAGGCTGCCGAGTCAGAGTGCGTTGCTTCTTTAACTCGTCGTAGCTCTGACACAAGCTGACGACTTCGGAAACTGTGCTCGGATTTCTTGCCAAGAGCATTTGAAATGCGCCGTCGTCGATGCCCTTCAGGATGTTTTTGACCTTGTCAGATTCGGGCATGGTGTCATTCACACGTCGACAAAGGTCGACGACGTCCTCAATATAGCTGGTAAAGGTCTCGCCAGTCTGCTGAGAGCGGACGCGCAAGCGCTGTTCTGCCCTCTGCTTGCGGACAGCCGGCCGACCGAACACTCCAGCACATGACGACTTGAAGACGCTCCATGTAGGGATGTTGTGTTTGTGGTTATTAAACCACAATTCGGTGACGCCAGTGAGATAAAATATCACGTGGCCCAGCTTGTCGGCTTCATCCCACTTATTGTTGGCGCTCACCAGTTCGTAGTGCTCGAGCCAGTCTTCGACGTCGGTCCCATCCGCACCACTGAAGACCTTCGGCTCCCGTAGCGTAGGATGGCCAGGGCAGTTGAACTGGAGCGAAGGCGTCGATGTAGTGGCGTTGGCAGTCATGACAGGTGGTAGCGTGCGGCTTCGCAGCTCCAGGGTGTAGCAACGGGGATTAACAGCACCTTCCACCAAATGTGAGGAGGTTTATTAGCCGTTAAAGGCAGCGACAAGACAGCGTGAAGAACCGTCCAGCGATCGGCACAGCAACGAACCGAAGCACGAGGCGAGAGAGCCGGGCGTTGGTGATGCTGCTTGCTGCAGGCACATCTTCTTCTTCACAAACACAAAACTTTGCAGACCACGCGAGCGCGTGCCAAGCTGCTTGTACGCGCCACCTAGCGGTGCGCCATCTACTGTCAACGGTAGTGCTAGGCCGGAAACAGCTCTTCTTGTTTACTGGCCTTTCGCTTTTATACTGCCACGTAGCGCATTGTTAGCGCAAAGCTTTCACGCAAGGCGCTTATCTTCAGCATGACCGTCACATTTCTGTTTTTATAGCAGGATCAACGCTATCAAGGTGTGCCTCGAACAATGTTGTGTTGGCTGTGTACGTAACACTTTGTGATAAGTATTGTGACTGATAACAGCCGTGCTCATAAACTGCTCTCGAGGCAGAAGCACGTAGAGACAGATGACAAAAAAAAATCACAGCATATCCATGGGGTGAATGATGATGAGTGGGCGAAGCTCCTCAGGGGAAATCATCGGTAAAACCGTGACTCCTCAGTGAAAGTTCGCCCACTACATCATCAAGAAAGACGTGAAAAACACTGTGTGTGTATGTATACTCGCGCTGCAGCACGGCGATGGCATTGACGCGAGCCTGGTCGTTCTTGATGGAAGATATTGTGACTAGACTGTTTGAGAACCACAATTTCTCACACACACTGCAACTGTGTCCGAACGTAACGTCTAGAACGTCTCGCTTAAACAGCGCGTCGGAACCTTGGGGCTGAGCTCGCCTGATGCGTTTTGCAGACGCCTCACGAACTCTTACTACATCGGGGTCTGCCTGACGATACGCGCGCTTTCTCGCCACTTCCCGTTTTCTGACGTTCTGGAGATCCTCTTCGCGCCACAGCCGTCCCGCTTCGCGTACGGCAGGGTGCTCGCACCGTTGCCGTGATGCTTGGGCCTCTCGTTCTCGAACGCTGGGATCTTGGCGGTGGCGTCGTGCAGCCAGACGACACGCTTCGGCCTCCCGCTCTCGTAAGGCAGGATCTTGGCGGCGGCGTCGCGCAGCTTCACTGAGCACTTCTGCATAGCGGGCTCGCACATCGGGATTCTGTCTGCGAGCACGCGCTGCCGCCGCCTTGCGCGCTCGCCGCTCTGCGGCCTCATCCATCGGGCAACTCCCAGCGTGCGCCAACAGCGAACGGTTTCTATTACAAACTAGAGGTGGCCTTATCCATCGGGCAACTCCGAGCGCGCGCCAACAGCGAACGGTTTCTATTACAAACTAGAGGTAACCTTATCCATCGGGCAACTCCGAGCGCGCGCCAACAGCCAACAGATTCCATTACAAACTAGAGGTGGCCTTATCCATCGGGCAACTCCGAGCGTGCGCCAACAGCCAACAGATTCTATTACAAACTAGAGGTGGCCTTATCCATCGGGCAACTCCGAGCGTGCGCCAACAGCCAACAGATTCTATTACAAACTAGAGGTGGCCTTATCCATCGGGCAACTCCGAGCGCGCGCCAACAGCGAACGGATTCTATTACAAACTAGAGGTGGCTACATACATGCGCCGAGGATGGACAGGCCCACGCCTCAAGGAGCTTCGCCCCTTAAAGTGCGTCGCGTTAAAAAAAGAAAGGCGAAAATTATTTATACTCAGATAAAAAACAGACAGGCCATAGATTAAGGGAGCGATGCTTCTCGGGCGCGGAGGTGCTGTCGATAGCCTCTGACGTAGCGGAAGTGTCGCGAAGAGGCTTTTGGCCGTGCTAAAGTGGCTGGAATAGGAAAGTGTGATGAGCGGCGAGCGGCGCCTACGGAGCGCACTGAAGCCTCCAAGGAGGAGCCGTGTGGGGGTGCGCGCAATCGTTTATTCGTTGTTTGCACGTTTCCTACGGTTTCGTCGGGCGCATTCATCCTCGTTTGTTTAATTGCGGTGGCACTCTGACACCAATTTTTCTGTATGCACTCTCATGGCGCGAAAACAAAGTCATTGCTTCGTCCCGGGGTTCACTACAGGCTACAAGTCAGCTAAAAAAAGCATGCGGTGTTCAACGTTCCAAAGCACGAAGCTCTGTTAGCGTAGTGGCAAAGAGCGATCACACGCACTGACAAGCTGCTTAAAAAAACTCGGATGTGTGCGAGCTGCACTTCATCGAGAGATACATCTCCCGGCACTTCGATCACACTGTGATTGGCGAAATTGTCCGTGTTGAAAGGGGTAAACCCATGGGCACGTTTGTCGTTAAGGAGGGAGGGCGGGGGGGGGGGGGCAAAGGTTTCTTGCAGGGAGCCTCCTTCCTATCAAATCAGTGTATGAGGCAGATTTTACGCCTCTTTTTTTTTTTTAGATGACTAAAAGAGTGCTCCGCTGCCTAGTCGATGTATAGAACTGATTTAACGCCCTCTCCCAGGTGGGCAGCCCGCTTTGCCCCCTCGTGCGGACGCCTATGGGTAGGCCTTTCGGAGAAGCTTTTCGCATTTGTAGACGCCTTTCAAATCACTCTTTCAAAGTCGTTTAGCAACAACGAGCTTCACAGTGACAGCTTCGAAGAGCTTGTTTCTTGCTTGAAAAAAAAAAACTGCCCCACTGGGCTGCGCACATCATGGTCTGAGCCTCACCAATCAAGTTAACAAGTTTTTTCTGCTCACCCATTTGCATTTTTACACAAAGGTACTCCACAAGGATCGGCATCTTTCCGTGAAAAGAGGAAGTACGTGAAGCTCAGGCGCATCAGCCAGGCTTGCAGCCCAATGTTCTGTGGGGTACTTGTGAACTATAAAACTTTTTTCTTGGGGATAAAAAAGGACGTGCGGCAAATTATTAAAAATGGATTGTTGTAAACAGATAGTGAGTCACTACTCGGAAATGCGTTGCATGACCTGGGTGCAGAAAAAATAAAAGGTTTTCATCCAGATACCGCTTGTGATTCTCGTCTCCGAGTATGACGTTTTGAATGATGGGGCTTTATTTACAGATTAGTGCTTGAGGAAACGATGGTTCGCCGTGGAAAGAGTTTCAAGCAATGACCCACAACCGAGTTCATCATTCCACTCTTCTACCACTTCAAGAACCCCTACGAAAGTTGGACTTGAACTTGACATTTTCGGTGATTCTTTCATTTGGCGCAGTCGCATTTGGATTCAGCCACAGGAGCGTTTTTACCGCTGTTGCAAATTTCTTACGAGAATCTAAAAGAATGGAATGCTAAAAATAAGTAACTTTAGTTGTTTCATGTATAATTTTTTGTATGTTTATATGTTTTCTTTTCAAGGCTTTTTTTTTGAAATTTAACACATTTTTATTATTACCTGTATTACCTAAATAATCCAACCCTCTTTTTGAAGAAGTGAATTAGTTTAAAAAGCAAGGCACCGTCCCATTCATGGCCTATCCCCCTAGGTGGGTTGCGCCAAGGTGTTGAGGAACCAACCAACCAACCAACATCGATAAAATTCTTCAGTGCCTTCACGCGCTCACTTTCGGAATCCTATCGACCTGAGGATATTTCAGTTCCGTCGCGCGCCCGCGTAGGCATCCTGTTTTCCAGAAGCTAATTAACATATTTTCTCGGTCGCCATTTGAGGCCATGCACGAGCAAAAAATATATTTTAAATGTTTCACAATGCCCGCGCGCGTGGTTGATTGCAATCTCTGCGCAGCGCATCGCCGCATTGGGTGACGTGCGAACGTGTGCCACCGCCATCTGGCGGTTTCCTCCCAAGACGTTACGCGCTAGCCGGCGCGTTCATCACACTTTCCTATTCTAGCCACTGTAGCCATGCGCTTGCATGGCCCGTAAACTTTTGTGGTCGCCTGTACAATGTTAGAGCGCACTAAAGAAATCGGGTGGCGGAAATTATCCAGAGGCCAGCACTAAAACACACTGTACATTAAAAAAAAATTCGTCAGATACGATGTACCTCGGGAATCGATTTATGCGAAGCCTGTGCATGCAAGCTGACTGTGTCGTAAGTTTTTTTATTGGTGAAACGGTACGAAGCAGCGCTGAATATATATATATATATATATATATATATATATATATATATATATATATATATATATATATATATATATATATATATAAGGGAAAGAAGTGTATACCTAAGGGCTCGTTTTTCCGTGTTTTAACACAATATTAATGAGATATAACAGACAGTAATGCCAAGGAATGTACAGGGGAAGTTATTAAAACCAATGAAATGTAAATAAGAAGAAAGAAAAGTGGATGAAAAAATTACCAACTGTGAGCAGGAATCAAACCTACGACCTTCGAATATATATATATATATATTAGTGGGAGTAATAATTCAATGGGCCAGTTAGTTTTCGCGAAGGTATGGGATATCGGGAGCGTTGTCAACAAGGATAAATATATTTATTTCCCAACAGTTTCGGGAGGGGTCCTCCCTTCATCAGGGGATGAGTTATACTGACATGAATTTCCAAACTTCGTTGCTGCCGCGTCCCTCTCGCCTTGAAACATGTTTGCGAGAGTGAGAGGGAACAGAGGTAACTAAAAAAAAGAAAGAAAACAAACAAAAAACAAAAAAGGGGTAGAAAAAAAGAAAAAGAAAGAAAAGAAAGAAAGTAAAAAAGAGGAAGAACCACTGTCAACACTGAGAACGAAACCAACTGTCCGTGTACGTCCACATACGTTTCATATATATATATATATATATATATATATATATATATATATATATATATATATATATATATATATATATATATATATATATATATATATATATATATATATATATATATATATATATATATATATATATATACACGCACAGGCATACGTTAAACAGCCGCATAAGTTTTATATCCCCCGTTCTTTATAGTTGCGTAATGATTCAAACAGCATTGTGGATGTTAGCAACCCCAGAAGCGGTAAACTGATATAAAAGGCTGCTGCTCACGAGGATCAAAGCCTGTACACTGCTACATAAATAAACTTAAGCAGATCACATCTAACTACAGTTGATATTCACTCGACGTGACAGCTGTATCGCAGGAGTACATACGTAATGTTTGTAAAATTGTAAAACCAGCACTGCAGCCACAATTGACGTTTCTCGAACATTAAGGTATATTTTAAAGGTAGTTCCGAGACCTGGCATGGCTATGTGGTAGAATACTTGACCGCCACGCAGAATGCTAGTGTTCGGTTCCGACTGGGACAATGACATTTATTTTTTTGCATTTGCCCGGTCGACGCTGACGATGTCCGCTTTTTCTTAACGACCAAGCGCTGAAATTAACCATGTCTGTTCTCACCGTTCCTGGGCAGATATAAAGTGTCAATAACCTGTGGAACATACGATCATGCGAGTGGCACATATTCGCCTCCGGATATGTGCCACTATTTTAAATGCGAAGCATTTCTTAGCGAACTTCAGTGACTTTTGAGCGTATCTATCTATCTAGCTGCTTACGTTTGGGTGCTCTCGTGGTCACCCCCTTAACTTCGCATGAACCAAAATTAGTATGGGAGGGTAAGATGATTTGAAGAATATGACGCGCTGGTCAAGACATAAATAATGTCACAACCCCTTCACGTGCGTCGACAAACACTTCCTGGTAGACAGGGGCACATACCCACGGGCGGGTATGTGGCGCTGGCATGCGGGTATATGCCTCAGGTGATTGACACTTAGTATCTTGTAACGCTTGCGTTAAGCAATACCTGACATGGGCAGCGTCGACCCAACAAAAACATAGAATAAATGCCAGGGTTCCAGCTAGAATTGAACCAAAGCATTCTTCGTAGCAATGAAGCATTCTACCACAGAGCTACGCCAGGTCTCGCAACTACTTTTAAAATAGACGCTGATCTTCGTGAAATGCCAATAGTGGTTGCAGTGCTGCCTACCAAATTTCATTAGCATTACCTATGTATTCCTTTCATACCACCGTCCCGTCGGGTGAACGTCAATTGTGGTTAGGTGTCATGCGCTGAAGTTCATTTATGTAGCAGTGTCCAGGGCCAGTATCTCGCGAGCATCAGCGCTTCATAACAGCTTCTGGTGTTGCTTATACGCATGTTCCAGTTGACATCGTTGCGCAAGTGCAAACAACTGGTTATATAAATATCTGCAATTGTTCAACATGTTCTATGCATGCAAAATTTGCGTTATTTCATGATGTGCGCTCAAAAAAATCGCAACACGGTAATCTTTCTTCCGCATGCATCGCATAACGTCGTTTCCGAGGTACGTGGGATCTGCCGAATTTTATTTTTTTTAGTGTTTGGCGACGTACGTGACGGGATTGTGACATTATTCATGTCATGACCAGCGAATTCTAGATGGATGGATGGATGGATGGATGGATGGATGGATGGATGGATGGATGGATGGATGGATGGATGGATGGATGGATGGATGGATGGATGGATGGATCGATGGATCGATGGATGGATGGACGAGGGATGGATGGATGGATGAATGGATGGATGGATGGCTGGATATAGATGGATGGATGGACGACGAATGGATGGATAGATAGATAGATAGATAGATAGATAGATAGATAGATAGATAGATATATAGATAGATAGATAGATAGATAGATAGATAGATAGATAGATAGATAGATAGATAGATAGATAGATAGATAGATAGATAGATAGATAGATAGATAGATAGATAGATAGATAGATAGATACTCAAATCGCCCACAGTACGCAAAGAAATGCTTCGCGTTTAATACCTGGTTTTGGCACGCAGGATACCAGAGATTATTAGAATTCATCTATGGTTGCCTCACCTGAGAGAAAACATACTACACTCGCACGTGTGTCTCAATCGTTTATTTTTTGTCAGGACCTATGCCTTTAGTGTCATCTTTATCACTGCATTTGTATACGAAGAAATAAAAGAGCGCTATCTGATACACAAAAGAACTGCAGCTAAAGTTCAACAACGGCGGGGTGACGTAAGTGATAGCTACATTGACGATATAGTTACGACGTGTCACATGTAGTAGTACGTCGTACTTGCGGAACAGTTCTGCGTGTGGAGCAGAAGCGACGGCTTCACGGGTGACGCTACGCATACTGCGCTACCGGCACACAAATAGTTTATCTTAGCAACTACAACAAAGGACACATGATGCAGATGACAACTATTGGTTGATTGACATGCGGCGTTTAACGTCACAAAGCCACTATATGTTTAGGACAGACGCCGTAGTGGATGGCTCCGGAATTTTTCGGGACCACCTGAAGTTCTTTAACTGGCACCCGATTTTGAGCACACGAGATGACTACTATGACTTCAATAGCTGCTACCGGGAATGCTATAGTTAACTGGCGCGTACACTACCAGTTGTCACCTTCGCCCACTCAACGAGCGGGTAATATGCAGATATGAGCGACACAATAGTATATATAGTGGCAACGATATTTCAATCATGTGAATGAGCAAAAAAAAATAATTTCTTGGCGATAAGCAAGAAAGATGTTAAGATTTGAAGGAAGGTGGCATGCGTCTTAGACACCTTTGTGTTGATTCAGTCGCACGTCCGGAAGACCTCGATCGTTTTCCCGCCGTTTATATTCCACCCGCGCCGAGGTGAGCCGACGGAGCCTGCGTGGGAACGAGGAGGCAGGCGTGACGTTTCGTAACAGTTTTAACGCGCACCCGCCAAGGCGCGAATCGGGTTAGCAGAGCCGTCCATCACGGCGCGCCAAGGAGGCGCGAGAGCTGCCACCCATACACGGATGTGTATAAGTAAGTGCGAGTGCAAGCAAGTGGAGGCGCGGTATTTCGACGACGCACTGAATGCCGTAGTCGTCATGTTGCGCCCGCGAACAACAGATAGGCATCTGACGAGCAGTTTCCCCGAGCAAGATCAAAATACAAAGGGTTCCGAGATATACGCACCCACTTCCTTTGTGTGTCCTATGTGTATTCGCACGTGTACACGCTTGCGTGAACGCACACGCGCACCCTGCGAAGTGTTCTGTTAGGTTGCGTGTTATTCCACCCTGTTGCTCACCAAGTTCGAGTGGGTTCATGGCACGGTCTGCGGTAGGGTAGCGTACATAGAGTCGGCAACCCACTTTTCTTTTTGTTTCACGGCGTTACGAATGCCACGCATCCGCTCTGAAACTTTCCCGAGAGAAATCACACCTGCTCCAACCACACATGCATTTCCGTATTTTGCCTTTTTAATTGACACGCGCGAACACTGGCACCGGTTGCGAGTGCTATAGTCGAAACTGCTTTCAAACTATCATGTGACCAACAATTTCTGTTCTGAATATTTCAAGTTCCGTAGACAATTTGTGCAAAAGATTGGGTATTTGCAAGTGCATATATCCACGTATTGCAACTGATTTAAAGGGGCCGTATGTATATACTTCATGGTACTGGTTTTTATTTTTTTAAACAGCCCATTTTTTAGGTTCGTAACACTTTCCCTCATTGATATGCTTCAAAGCACAAGGCAACATCACTTAATATCTAACCAATGTCCAGAGTATACTGGCTGCTGTAAAACTTTCAATAAATCAGTTGATCGATTTCTCACTTCATTCTAGCTTTTTTCTGCGTTATATTAACAAAGCTGCTTGCAGCTAACGGATCATGAGAGTTCATTTTAGCTATGGGGAAGCTGAAAAAGCCCAAACACGTGATACCTCTAATTTTATGTCACAAAACTGTTTGTCAATGAGAGTTTACAAGTTTGTTGTACGTATTTCATTCGTCACATGTACAATGAACTTTTCTAGTTTATTATTTTTCATTGTTTCGCGCAGACAAGAGTAATTCCTAACAATCAATACAATTGATACATTGTATCTACACTGTCTATTATTTATAGCTGCATCACTCAGAATAATAGTGGCGTTTCGCATACAAATAAACAAAAAAAACATTTTCACGTGTCTCCACTGAGCCGTGGACTCTGTGAGTTCTGAATGAAAACTGTGAAAATAAGCATCATCGTAGTTTTAAAGCGTGTGGGCTAAATGATAAGTTCTGTGACTATGTGGTAATGTGTTTTGAGCTTGTTAGCCATGTCGGATTTGCAAATCGGATCGGCGTGTATCCAGGCTGTAGTAGAAGGAAGTGTCTCGCTCTTACGAAGAGAGCAACCATGGTGGAAACAACAGCCTTTGTCCGTTATACGATTCTGTCACATATACCGCATATACGCTATGGCGTCACTGCGTATTCGCAGCCTCTCACCACATTTAATGTTTATGTGCAAAAGGGCCATGCCTAACTTTCAACAGACTCATTGTTGCTAATTGTCATTTGAGCATCATTGCAATCTAACTTTATGCTTTGCGGCAAGAGCACTCTCACACATGATGCTAACAATGACCTGAAGCACACCTCCCCATTTTGGATATTGTGAAGAAAGCTGGCAAAAAAGTCATGGGGCTGCTTCTTCGTGCGCGTAATTCAAATTCAGCAGCAGTAATTATCCGGGAAATATATGCCAGCACGCAAATCAAACATGAATATATCACCATTTTAAACTTTAAAATTGTGCTCGGCCATCGCCTTGATTTACATAAAGGTTAAATGGATGGTAAAATTAATAGCGTCGAGAATTACATGCTACCTAAAAAGCTTCAAACTGGTGTCATTAGCAGGTCATTAGCACTGAATAAACCTCGCAAGATCTCACCTACGTTATCAATGTCACTATGTTCGAATAAAAAATCGGTGCTCAGATTTAAATTACACTAGTAGAGCTGGTCCTCGAGGCATCATTATTGGCCCATTCTTTTTTGTAGTGTATCAATGACTGAGCAACTATTTCTAGAAGTGTGACCTACGCAGTGTGCACTGACGTTTTAAGAGTGCTCGAAAACAACTTTATTAATAATTGTTGGTGTTTAACGTCCCAAGATCACCACATAATTATGAGAGACGCCGTTGTGGAGGGATACGGAAATTTCGACCACGTGGAGTTCTTTAACGTGCACCCAAATCTGAGCACATGGGCCTACAACATTTCCGTCTCCATCGGAAATGCAGCCGCCACAGCCGGGATTCGATCCCACGACCTGCGGGTCAACAGCAGAGAGCCTTAGCCACTAGGCCAGCGTGGCGGGTCGAAAACAGCTTTTCAAAGTCGTAAACAGCCACACGCGATTCTCCCCTAGCATTTTGTGCCAGCTGAAATGATCCAGCCCTAAATGTGGTCATAGTAAAAGCTGCGCATTATACGAACTTCTGCTAGGGAATCCAGGCGTGGTCGCTGACGAGTTACACAGACCGAACTCTTTCTTGTATTTCTTAGCTGCTTATCACTGTTACAACTGGCTTCATTTTTATTTTTTTATTTCGTTTTGGCATTGTTATAATAATGAATTTAAAAGCGTAAGCAAATCAGCTGAGAGCTTTGAAATACATATTGATGATTTGATTGATTTCTGGAGTTTAACGTCCCAAAACCGCCATTTGATTATGAGAGACGCCGTAGTGGAGGGCTCCGTAAATTTTGACCACCTGGGGTTCTTTAACGTGCACCCAAATCTGAGTACACGGGCATACAACATTTGAAATACATATGTTCTTTCTGGTGGGTAATAGGAGGCGGCCAAAAACTATTGACCAAAAGTCTTGCATCATTTTATGCAGCATCTGTTGGAGTAAATATAGGTGCGTGCAGAGCTAGCTCCTGCCAATAAGAATGATGTTAAGGACACTGAGTTTACAAAACAGCTACAGCATGTTCAATATGTGCTGGGTACGTAAATACTTTCATTACCCATCGCTTTATCTGTCAATCGAATTGGAATAGCTAGATTAGTTTAATATGTTTTCTTTGTATTTATTTATTTATTTATTTATTTATTTATTTATTTATTTATTCACTTATTTATTTATATTTGTTTATTTATTTATTGGAGGAGCACTCGCAGGTTCCTAAAGGCATTGTGTTAGATCATTACCTAATACAAAAAATGTTATACATGTTCCCTAAATTAAAACGCAAAGGAAAGGGTACTAATGTATGCAAAAATGATTACAAGAAAAAAAGTTGGTGTATCATATGCTGCAATGTAAACTAATATTGAGCTATATATACAACCTAAAAAAACGAAAAGGGCAAGAGAAAGTACATTTTAGACCGTGACAGCTTATTATAAAAAAAACACAATTCACATTGCAAACTACGAACAATATAATTACAGAACAAATGCAACATAACTTTGTTATCATAACCATTGCTTAGCGTAAAATTTCACATAAATAACGAAAAAAGCAATCAAAAAGAAAAAGTCTATATTGGGTATGTGGACTTATTTCAAACTAATGTGTTGCTATAGATTACGCTAAAATGGTTCGTATATGAGTTAAGCAACATGAAATCAATCTAACATATGGCAGCACTACAGAGGCTGTGTTATCTCCCGGTAACATCGGTGAAGTGACTGAGGGGCGAGGCTTGTCACTGGTGATCAGGAACTTCCAGGTCTGAATCTTGCTCAGTTGTGTTTCATATTTCTTATAAGCGTTCTGTAAATGTCACTGGGACTGCAGGAGCACACACCAAAACTAGCGAAAGGTATTGAAATAATCAGCGAAAAGAGATGAGCCGGCATATACTTTAAGAAAGGCAGGCGTAAGGTGCTCTAGTGATGTACTTGCACCGAAAGATCCCTCCTTATGGTCGTATAAGTCTGGTCGAGACCACCTTCATCCGCGTTTACTCAATTCAGTTTCTGTGTAACAATCACTCTTCTTCCCTTCCCCTTGATTAATTTGACCTCCGTACGATGGTACACCGCTGGTGTTTTCTCCTACCTTCATTTTCGGCCCTTAGCCCCCTTCTCACATCACGGGCTAACAAACTGGACGAATCGTCTGGGTCACTTTCCTTTCTGGCAACTCTTTTTACACGTATACGTCCAGAATCTTATAGGTGACAGGAGCGCACCCTCTTCTATATCCTCCTTGACCAAAAAGCAGCGTCCTCACCGAAACTCGCTGCAAGTCCCTCCTTCAGAGCATGTTCGAAGACACTGCTTTCAGGTTCGGAGAGGGCGCGTACCCACGCGCCATTTAACACGTATATTGCTGCCTTTCCAAGTCGATTGAATTAAGCAGCCATGCTGGAGCATCGTGCAGAAAACATTCACGTGCAACATTTCTCGCGTAATTGTCTCTGACCTGCTAATTCACACCTCAATAATTACACCTGTACTTCCCTGATGATAATAATTAAACATATATTGATTGTAATCAACACGAAAATTAGTTTCGGATGCTCAAACTCAATCTTTAACGCTGTGTGTACGTGGCTTGGTTAACGTAAAATTATCAACGTTGTTCATTTTGAGTGTGTGTAATCTCTACACCTCGTAGCTGGGACATCCCACAATATATACTTACGTACATAACGATGATAAGGACTTTATGAGATCAAACTTTGGAGACCTCGTGTTCCTCGGGCTTTCGCGTACGTTTTAATAAGCACACAAAAAGGCGAAGAAAAATAAACATCGGGCAGGTTATAAAGAATGCGTTCCAAAACAAACAAACAAAGCGAGAACTAATGACAAAGAAAACGCGGACATAATTAAGGTGGCTGCTAATTCTCCCATACACAGGAAAGGGCGAAACTATGCGGAACAATGTGGCAGCACACGGCGTGAGCAGCTTCCGAGCCTCATTACGTGTGAGGCAAGCCCTCGGTTTCTGACCGCAGTGGGCGCACCACGATTACACAAGCGCCACTTAACAAAATGAAGGAAACCAGAGTCGGGCAATTATACAAGAATATGACGAATGAAAGGTGGCTCGTTAATGCCTGTTCCACTTGTGCACACGTATATATATATATATATATATATATATATATATATATATATATATATATATATATATATATATATATATATATATATATATATATATAGATATACGCAGACAGATGGACGCAACTCTCATTATATCAACCTCCTCGACAAAAATTTCCGGCCCGCGAAGATTTATGAGCATCATCGCTGCGGTGCACCGCACGGCCTCCACATCTGGAGCGCCGCAGACAGTGACCAACCTGAGAAAGGCCGCGCGTGATATAGCACGCGCTAAGATCTGTGCACTTGACTATATGCGGCATGACGCAATTTGCGACCCCGAATACGTGCATTGTTTGGAAGCACACTACTGCAGCGTCTTTATTCCTCTTAGTCTGTGGTGGTTGTTGTCTTTCGTACAGCTACTATAAACCGTGCGCCTCTAACTACCCCGAAGCAGCGGCTTCGTGGCGAACCTTTTCGCGATAAAGAGCTCATTAAGCCACCTTGGAGGCGAGAAAACAAGGCTCGCCAATGTCGGTCCATGGCCACGAAAGCGTGTATACGAACAGCTACTGTGAGTATTTAACAACAGTTATTCTGCCGGCCACTGTCGCGCGTAACAATAATTTATAACACGTATATGCTCTTTCAGAGCGTGTGTACGTGCGTGCACAGTGGAATGCCGGCTTTATTGTATACGGTTATTGGAGCCTTTGCACTCAGCCCAGTGATGGCGGCAATCTTCCTCTATAGCAGCGTGACAATTACAAGGCGCAACAGGCAGATGGCAACGTTGTTCAGTGCCTTCAGCTTTTGTTCGTTTTTTTTAAATTTTGATGCAGTGTCCTACAACTTCGGAAAAAGCCGACGTACTGGTGAAGGAATTTGCACCTATAGTGCCAAGCTCAGCCCAGAAGTATAACAACACTTTTGGCCAGTAGTCGATCAGATTGCTCACAAAGTAAATACGCTTCTCTTTTGCATGACAACAACTTTGTCCAATTTCCTTGTGGTACCGTGGCCATCGGTGCAAGATAGCACACGGTATAGGTGTGGTTGTTTCGAAACACTTTTTTTTCTTTTTGCACATGTAGTCAGTACAGAGGTTCAATAAAGTTCACGAAGTTCACTTCTCTGCTGCCAGGGAAGGCACCACTTGGCAGTTTTCCGACGACGACAAGGAAGTACCAAGAAATTTCATATAAAGGCTAGAAAATTCAATAAAAATGATTTCACACTGGCATGATGAACAGCGCTATTGCATCACTTACCCCTTCGCTGGCGTCCACAAAGTTAATGTATCTATAAGAGCTGCGAAACCGGAACTGCAAAGTTGGAATGCCCCGCCACGATGGTCTAGTGGCTAAGGTACTCGGCTGCTGACCCGCAGGTCGCGGGATCGAATCCTGGCTGTGGCGGCTGCATTTCCGATGGAGGCGGGAATGTTGTAGGCCCGTGTGCTCAGATTTGGGGGCGCGTTAAAGATGCCCAGGTGGTTGAAATTTCCGGAACCCTCCACTACAGCGTCTCTTATAATCATATGGTTGCTTTGGGACGTTAAACCCCACATATCAATCAATCAATCAAAGTTGGAATGATTACGGAAGCATTCCACATTTTATAATGCAGATGGTGCAAGGGGAACGTAACATTAGCTATTGAAGTGATGGCGTACTGATGCAAGACAGATTATAGAATCATTTTTTGTACACCGTCTGTACACCATCACTTCACCTTTCCGAGAGAAAGAATTTTTTTCTGAGTTAATAATGTTATGCATTGTCACACATGTGCCATTGCGCATGAGCGCTGATCTTACACTATGTATAAAAAAAGTCGTATAGCACCTTCAATTTCCCGTTCATGTCGTTTTTTTTCTAATATATTCGCGCTGTAACTACGATACAACTACCACTATACCTGGAAGTTCAATAAGAAAAAACTCTGTAAACAATATAAACTATTAAGATTTTACATCACAAAACCACAATGTTTCTGTGCGGGACGCCGTAAAGGAGGATTCTGGAAATTTCCACCACTTGGCGTCCTTGAACGTGTATTTATTCTAAATACCCGGACCTTAACGGCTCCATGAAAATGTGGTCGCCGCCGAATGGATTAGATGCCGCGACTCTCGGGTCCCTACCATAACAACTAGATCACCGTTGCGGGTAAGAAAGAAACTGGTGGTATTGACTGATGTAGTGGGGCTTCGTAGATGGTATTTCCTCTTATTTACAACGTTTCAGCACAAAATAAGCCAACGCGCTAAAAAAATGGTCACTGTGTATTGGGGTTGATCGTAACATTTACTCCTTTGTTGCCTTCGTTTATATTCTGGCAATTCTTTAGCTCCAGCTATCAGCGTATCGTACAGGACGCCTTATTATAATATTTTAATACATTACTCACTTTCTTCCGTTGCCCATTTGCTTTTCCCCATGGCAGGGGTAACAAACAGGACGAGTGATATCATTTCGCGTAACTACGGAAACGACATGACATCAAGTGCACCCTACGGAGATCGGAGCGCAGTGTGGAATTTGGTTTCCTAGGGTATATTTTTTTCTTTGTTGTGACTATATAATAGACGCAGGAAGCGATCTATCTTGTTTCGTTAGCGACCATCTAGCTTGAAAACCAGATATGACAGTTAAATGTGTGAAAAAAAAAGGTCACAACTTTGCCGCGAAGGCGAAGCAATGAATGCGACCGCAACAAATTGGAAGGTCGCGCGCAGAATGGCAAGCAGATCGAAACGCGCCCCAAGTTTCTCATGCACAAAGGACGCACGAAACGTACTCACAGGTACAGACTAACGCGAATAAGCGTCTAAGTTGCTACATCGCTGTGTCTAAAAAGCGCGCCCTTCTCGCAAACGGAGGCTGTGCAACAACTGCAGTGAGCTTTGTGCGCCCGGTAACTACAACAGAATCGTTTCAACGAAATGCGCAGGCCAGCCAAGACGTACGATTCTCCCCACTGAAAGATAAGGGCGCGCGATCGAGCATACACCCCCTTAGTCTCTACGCGGGCCAAAGCACGCGTGAGAGATGAGAGCCACCGCGTGCTGACTGCGCCATATTGCTGATAATGCTGAAAACACTATAGTTCTCCCCCCACCGAGATGCCCGCCAGCAGCGGTAAGTGGTAGATATGAATAGCTTGCCGGTTGAATAATGAATGTGATGCCTCTCGGTGGCTCAGTGGTTAACGCCTCGCATTCACGACGTGGAGGTCCCACGTTCGATTCCGCGCGCCGGAGTCTTATTTTCTGGAATTTTTTTTCTTCTTGCGTTTTCATATATATATAAATGCGTATACATTTACAGTGCATGACATTGACGCCCACGCCGATGCCGGTGGCGAAATCCAGTCGAGAGTGTCTGTATAATTGCTGTCACAAAAAAAAAGAGCAGCAACATTTGAGAGCCTAAGTGATCGTAAAATACTTCTCCATACGACGAAGAAATAAAGCAGCCTTGCTAGAGGTCACGTACACATTTTGTGAGAGCATTCGAGTGACCGGCGCCTCGCACCGCTTATGCTCCTTCGCATAGGTCTTGACCACTGCAGCGTAACGGCCAAGCGGGTGGGTGGAAGGGTGAACATACGTTTACGGCAGTTCCGTAGCCCGCATGCACTCTGCTTCTGTCCGGCGTGTGTTAAGTCCTCCTTTCCTGCATGTTGAAGTCCACCGAGGTGAAGGTATTGGGCGTGCGGGAAATGGAGGTGGAAGGGGCGGTTCCTCCAAAACGGGGCACGCTCACCTCGTTGGCAGCTCGCAAGTGTCGTCCGCAAACAAGAACGCACACAACTATAACGCGAACGACTGTGCGCTTACAAAATGGCTCGTAGTTCATCCGTGTGCGTTGTTATGCTCGAGCAACCCGGACCCGCGGAGAAGCTTACGGTGTCTTCTTGGCAGTTGCGTGCAACTCAAAGAGGGAGCGATGCGATCCCAGCTTCGAGTGTTCAGTGTAGCTTAAAGAGTACAGGGTCAGTTTTTACGTCATTCACCTTTAGTGCGACCTTTTCTTTGCCATTATTGGAGTTATTGTCACGAAACACTCGAACAAAGGCACATTCGACAGGATCCTCAATTTCGATAGTGACTGAGGAGAACAGTTTGTAATGAAGAGAACCAAAGGTGGCAAAAAAAACCTAATATGCTGAATCAAAGGCAGCTAAAACGAAGATTCGCCGTGTATACTTGTGCAATATAGACCCACCATGCGGCGGACCCACAAAGGCAATATGACTTCACCGTATTTTATTCATGATCAGCTAGTAACCGTTAATATAGGATTTCATGCAGCGACGAAGTTATCGAACCAAACCAATGTTATACGACCGCACGAATGTCTTACAAACGGTTTTTTTTTTCATTCCTCGTAAACAAAGCACACAATTCCTGGTCAATGTGTGTGGCATGCTTCAGCCGTCACGCGCCGGCGCCTCAGCAGGCTCCTGTAGTTTACTACTCTACCGGAATGAGGAAATCCGTTATCTCGATAACGGGTATACAGGCGGGCCTTTGTGCCCCGCGAACTCGGCCTTCGGCCTGCCTTGCATGCAACTGTACGGTTACGCGGCGCTTGGCACCACGGAGCGCGCGCAGCGAACCACGGCCGGGCCTGCTTCGATGCGGGCGCAAATCGAATCGCGATTCGAACAGGTCGAGCGGTTCAAGGACTTCCGCGATCTCAACTGGCTCCCGCGCAGCTGCGTGTTTCGAAGAGGACGGCCAGACTTAGCCCCATGGTGGCACCCCCTCCCCTCCCCCAACCTCTCCATTCCTACCCACGTTATAGTGCCTCACTCACACAGTGATTGACGCACTGCTCGTACATCTTGCGGAAACGTAAGACTCAGATTCCTTCTATAGGGTTGAATAATAAAAGACGTTACATTGCTATTATTATCTCTTTCAGTGCTTCGGTAGTAGTTAATATGGTGCTCCGGCCATGTTATATCACCGAGGTCAGCTGGTCGCGAGTGGTCGATGATGGATGGATGAATAAACTTTGTTATGGTCCCTCGGGTGCGGGCCACTCACACGCATTGGAATAGGGACCAGGGAAATGAATTACAATAGAGCAAAAGGAACATTTATGATACACCTGCACAGCTCAATTTTGCATAGTCCCAACATCAGCGCTGTCTAAAGCTCGTTGGTTAATCATTTTGTCATAAACATTCAAAGTGCGCTTTGACCGTGGCCTGCCAGGACCATTGTCACGGATACGCTAAATCATGTAAGAATTCCTCTCTATAGACGTTCCCTTAAGCCTGCTCTTATTACGTTAAGGCACATCTGTGTTTTCTAAAGTGCTAACTTCCATATCTACAAAAAAACATTCGGCAGATCCCACGTACATGGGAATCGATGTTGTGCGAAGCATGCGGAAAGAAAGTGACCGTCTTGCAATTTTTTATTGGGCGACACACCATGCCATGACGCTAAATATATGTACAAATGTTGCTCGCGCAGACATATGTTGAAGACTTGCAGATGTTTATACCACCAGTTGTTTGCACTTGCGCAACCATGTCAACTGGAACTTGTGTATTAGCAACAGCAGAAGCTGATATGAAGCTCTAATGCTCGCGAGGATGCTGGCCCTGAACACTGCTATACATAAATCAACTAAAGCGCAATGCAACTAACCACTATTGACGTTAACCCGACGTGACGGCTCTATCAAAACAGTGCATATGTAATGTTTATGAAATTGGGTAGGCAGAGGTGCAACCACTATTGACGTTTCACGACGATTAGCGCCTATTTCAAAAGTAGTTCCAAGGCCTGGCATGGGTCTGTGGTAAAATGCTTTATTGCCACGCAGAATGCTTGGGTTCGATTCCAGCTGCGACCCTGAATATTATTATTTCCATTTGAAGGGTCGACGCTACCATTGCCGAGTATTTCTTAACGCTCGCGCGTTAAAATGATCCATGTGTGTTCTCGTCGTTCCTGGGTCGATATTAAGTGTCAATCACCTGTGGCACATACCCGCATACCAGCGGCACATACCCGCCCATGCGATGTGCCACTGTCTGGCGGGAAGTGTTTGACGACGTACGCGACGGGATTGTGACATTAGTCATGTCTTGACTAGCACGTCATATTCGTCAAATCACCTTACCCTCCCATGCTAATTTTGGTTCAGTCCAAGGGGGTGACCATGAGAGCACCCAAACGTAAGCAGCTAGGTAGATAGACAGATGCACTCAAAGTCACCGAAGTTCGCTAAGAAATGCTTCGCATTAAAGAAAAACCAGAACTGTTATTTGCGTGGAGGTATGGAATGGTGGAAAGATTGATGCTAGCAAGACAGATTATGGTAGCTTTTATTTGGTCTTGAAAAAATTCAGCGCAATTCGTATACAAAACGGCTGATGTCGCTTCTCGAGCTAATCATCTGTATTAGCATCTTGCACTCTAAACAAAGCACCCTTTAAGAAGTGGCGTATCTATCGGATAGTGAAAACACGCGGATTCTGGCGTCTAAAACGTGGCGAAATTAAAATGGCAAGACGAGCAGATATATGCGGTAATGCATGTGACATTTAAGGCAATCGCGCTGTAACGTATATAGACGGACTGGAAGAGATGGGATTTGCAAATAAGAATTAATCCGCCGTGTTGTGGTGCGTCGAGTAAGTATACGCTACAGGGTGATTACCCAGGACCACAGAAGAGTGGTTGACGATGGACAGTTGAAATTCCACTCTTATCTACAAGCATTGTTTCATCGCTGGGCCCTGAAATCTTAAGCGTACCAATTTTTCAGTGCAGCAAGTATATAGTGCATAAAACCAAGTAAGGAGGCAATATTTTTGGCATCCCTCATCAAGGAGGAGAGGTTTGAGAGGTGATTAGGAAGAAGAGAAGGTAGGGTCTTTGGTTCCGCTAATCAGTGGCACTCGACGATAGACTCCCGAAAAGACTATGTGCGCCCACGCTGGTGCTGAAACGCAAACGCATCTCGATAGGCACCCTGTGTGTACGCACACCCCGCATCCGAATCAGAGATGATACGCTCCAATGAAGCTCCAACTCTGCAGATATCGAGGTAACGAAGCGGCATGTAGCTGGAGCAAAGTGCGCATAGAAGAATGGAGTGTGACACGTAGCGGGTGTTACATAACCTCAAGACGAAGCCCTATTCTACACTGATATCCCGGAATCCCGTATTGTTTTCTTCAGACGCGCTGTGAAAAGGGCCTTTTACAATGGCCTAAAGGAGCATAAATGCACGTGGTAATAACGATGATGACGTTCGAAAAGGTATCGTGAAGTACCGTATAAAGGTAGATTTTTTTCGTTAGCCCGGATTGACACGGTTCAGGAGCTCCACTAACATGCGTCGAAATATTCATTACTGTTCTGTTTCCTTTCTTTCGGCGGGGGGGGGGGGGGATGAAAGGGGGCTGTCACGGCACTTTGGGGCATCCACGTATGCAGCATTCGTAAGCCGTGTGTACGTATGCACAGAAAATAAACGGTTTACCTAACAAGGTCATGTTCACAAATATTTTCATTCGTGGGTTACCACAGCCATTGGCTGGTCGCCTGCAATAATAACTTTTGCCTAGTTTTATTTGCCTTTTTGCAAGAGCAGCAACACGTGCTGCTTCCCAAAAAAACACCCGGTCACTTCAACTATCACTATCTAATACCTAAGCAGACAGGTAGTTTATTTTTTTAAGTTGCGAAGAAAAAATTTCTCTCTTTTTTTGCGCTTTCATGCTGCATATCAAACGTGGGCGTTAAAAGTTCAGGGTTAACTCTATTAATTTTGAGCGTAGCTGACGCCCCGCCGGCACCTACAAGACTCATTATAAGTCATTCTATCAGCACACCTCTCCGCCCAAGAGACGAAAAAAAATGTCTGTATATTGACTTTTTTTTTAATTTTAATTTCTAAATATTTTTCTCTCAGTTCTTGTCTTTCAGTCTCCAACCCCCTTCCCCACGCACAGTATGTCAGCGATATACACACGCCATCTAAATTCTCTGCTTTTTAATAAAGAGTTCTCTCTATATATATGTGCTCCGCCGCGGTTTTCTAATGTCTAAGGTACTCGGCTGCTGACCACAGGTCGCGGGATCGAATCCCAGCTGCGGTGACAGCTTTTTCGATGGAGGCGAAAATGCTGTAGGCCCGTGTGCTCACATTTGGGTGTACGTTGAAGAACCCCAGGTGGTCGAAACATCTGGAGCCCTCCACTACGGCGTCTCTCATAATCATATGGTGGTTAAGGACGTTAAATCCCACATATAAAACAAATGTGTAGCTTAGAAGAAAATGTGTTGTAAATATTTGGCCCGTTGCAGGGAGAAAAGTGTTGAAAATGCGTGAGCTACTTGCTAAGAGTTTGATAAGCGCCAGCACTACTAAGCTAAGCCAGCACACAAAGCGGAAAGCCACCCAGGATCTGTAATTGTAAACAGGATTGTTTGGAATGTTCTGTCACGTAATATTCTAATCAATAGCGCTTTATGAATACAGAGACTGTAATACACCACATGCATGAACAACGAGCGTGTTGCTACAGTCCTCTGCAATAGTTTATTACTAGATATTCATGTCAGCACCCGATGAACGAAGACTGAGGGAAAAAAGAAGAAAAGAAAACGGTGCTAATCCTTACATAACTTTACTGGATAGCTTGTCTCGCTATGACATGTTTTCCCCCGCCATGATGTTTCTTAGGGAAGCTTGTTTGATTTTGTGACGTCGTCATGACGTCGCATATCGGCGAAATTCGTCACTTTGTCATAACATATGACAAAAAGGGCTGAATAAATACAATTGACTGAGAAGTAGGTCTAAAGAAGGAAAACGAGGAAGAAGATTTATGTAAGAGTCAAGTGAAGGGCAAGGAAACAATTAGAGGGAACGACAACTAACCGCAGCGTATGAATAGAATATGGCGGAAATGAAAAGACTGTCAATAGTCGTGACATGTTCAAGCATATTTTTCTCATTATCAATAGAATCCGTACTTTGAAGTCGCGTTTAAATGTTGAAAAAGAACGGTTGGTCACGCAGCCTACCGGAAGGGCCTTGAAGCTGGATTACGGATTCGTTCATTTTGTTGTACATAGTCTGATGCTTTCGTGCACACAATAATTAGTGCTCAAAATTTGAGTACGTCTATTGCTATCCATCCCCACTCTATTCTGCGCTGTTTACAAGGTAGAAAAGTTTCACCCTGAGAAGCGGCGCCGCCTACAAGACAGTTGTAAATGGTGCATGTCGAACAGTGGGGGAGAAAACCACCACGCACGAGCGTGAAACGCTCTCGTGCTCACCTCATACTGTTTGCAACTTGTGTTTCATGTATACGGCTTTACAGTCCCCGTACACAGAAAAAAAAAATTATTAGAACTGTTTCACAGCTCCGGGTTATCATTCTATGATTACACACGCTGACTGGTAAGCTTTCCATTCCGCTTAAAAAAACTGGCTACATAAAAATTGGTTGTCAGTGGATTTAAGGAAGGGTTGAGCTAGACTTGCCCTGCTTTAATTAAATAAGACAAACAATTTTTCCTTTGCTCCCTTGCTGCCATTGTTTGCTTCTGCACATGCTAGTGACTTGAAAAAAATACCGTCAAGTCCTCTATATCTTCGTATTTTTCTCAACTGCAATAAACAGGTTCTATGCTACAGTTGATTTTGTTTTCTCGTTCCCTTATACAGGTGCCGAGTTAGCTTGTGTTTCTCCTTCAGTGTCTGAACTATTTAGAAATAAGCCAACCGTCAGTAAGGTGAGCTGTTCTTTCGTGATGCCCGTACGTATACGTCACGAACGACGTCCTGAGAAAGTATTCATACACTTGGGGACACGGAAGACGGTATACTGCATTAAGCAGCATCACTAGAGGACAAGCTCGTTCTCATTATTGTGGTCCAGCCATGATTATAGCCGGAGGTAGCGCTTACTTCTCTCCGAGCTCGCCATATACCAGTGTCTTTGCTAGCGTTTCTTAGATAGTGGAATGACAATCTTGTGTGCGCAACCCAAGTAATGGTAGCACAAGCTACTGGTGCTTCGATTCCTGCCCCTTCTTTACCTTTCCTCTTCCCGCACAGCCGTTTATGGGGCTGCATGGGTCACTTCCTGCGGCTAGCTCACAGGCATAGCACTAAGAAGCCTATCACAATAACGCGCTCGTATAGCTGAGTGCTTTTGATATGGACACAAAAGGCTGATCGACATTCCTTAAGACCTGATTGTGCTTCGGCTATTCTTTGTGCAACAGGTATAGCGCGTGAGAAAGCCTTTTTTTATTTTGTTATCTATTTCCCACGTATTTCCGTTCGATGATACGACATCGGACCTCTCTAAGAGCCGATATTGTTGCTTTGCTGAAGCGGAAGTAGAACCAGGCCAAAGGTTATACAATTCTAAAGAATTCGACAATTGAAAAAAATAAATAAATAAAATGAAATAAATACGGTGCTCCACCAAGTAGGTCTCTCTAATGTTAGTTTTTTTCTTCTTCTGATTAGTTATGGTTGCGTTCGTTTCTTGCTCCTAGAATACTTAGCCAATGTTGCACGCATGAGGTGAACTTGAGAGCTTAACTAATTTTGAAGCTCTGTCGCTGAAGCTAGTTAATTGATCATACAAACTTTACTCTCATTAGCAGCGCTTTTTTGCCTCAGAAAACAATATATATATATATATATATATATATATATATATATATATATATATATATATATATATATATATATATATATATATATATATATATATATATATATATATATATATATATATATATATATATATATATATATACATGTTTGATTCGATCTTTTACGTGTATTGCTGACTATCAAAGACATTCACTGCTCTGCTCTACGCTTCTCTTTTTCTCTTCGACAGTCTACAAAGCGACGGAAAATTTTAGACACCTAAAACACCACCACAAGAACTAAGAATCGCAAGAAAAAGAGTGTCACTCACAACTGATTTGTTTGTAAGAGAACCGCGGAAAATATATACGCCGCACCACACATGCGCAAACAGCACTACCTCTCGTAATCACTATACCCATCAAAACACGAGGTCGTGAGAAAGGCATATCTACTCAAGCAACGAAAAACAATACTGAAACTATTGATTTGTGAGGTTTAACGTCCCAAAACCACCACACGATTATGAGAGACGCCGTAGTGGAAGGCTCCGGAAATTTCGACCACCTGGGATTCTTTAACGTGGACCCGAATCTGAGTACACGGGACTAGAACATTTCCGCCTCCATCAATACTGAAACTAAGACGCGCGCAAAAGCATTGCAGTATCACTTATACACAGTTCACTTTTTATTTTTTATTCAAATCACTTGCATTATTTTGTGGGCTACGCTCTTAAAAAAGTTAGTAAAAGGGTAGCAACTGCAAGGAAATAGAAACTCCAGCAGTTACTACCTTTCTTTGACAGTTACTACCCTTTTACTTACTGTGTACTACCTACGTTAGTAAGCAGTTACTAGCTGCAACTGTTACTAACTTTTTGCGACTTGTTCATTACCTACGTTAGTAAACAGTTAGTAACTGAAATGAAAGAGGTAGTCACTGCAGCCGTTATTACCCTTCTTGCCCCGTTACTACTTTTTGGTACGCGGCTGTTGACTATCTAATCCAAAATAGTGTGCGATTCTGTTTCTGATAATTTTCGAGAGGAATCATATCGATGTATTATCAGTAAACCGAAAAATGACGCAGAAGATATTCATCGATCAAGAAAATACATATTGTTTAAAATTACGCAACCGAGATACGTAAACGTCATTCTGATATTGTCGAAACGGAGAAGTACAAGTTTACGAACCACAAGCAAGTGTTAGACGTGTTGTAATGAACAATTAACACAAACTCAGTAAAAACAGCACGTATTAACAAGACCGGCGGTTCAAAACAACCACACGGTCACAATTAGCCCCGAGGATAGTCACAATTAATCCACTGTGGCGTGTTTCCAAATATTATGATTGTTTTGGCGCGTAAAGCCCAAAAACTATCATTATCTTTTAAACGCCATTATATTAGCCGTGTGAAGCATTCAAATGCACTAAGAATGAGCTCGGTACCGTATTTTGGCCACTGTATTTATTGCCCTTTTGTGGCCTTTTTATAATAAATAAATATGGCAAATAATTTTTATAAGTACAGCTGTATAAAATTATTGTGGTACGTCCCCAAACACACGTACCCGAGTAGTAAATTATAGTGCTATAGTTTCAAATATGTTATATTCATCCTGATACAAAATTGCTCCCTTGTGCCAGACATGTCTCTGAAAAGCAGGGGCTATATATATCCCACGCTTATTTAAAAATACGTGTTTGTGTAAAAATATTGAACTTGTTAGGTCTATGCATTCTTCGCTTTTATGGCACACCACGCCTCATTACCCAAAGTTGTCTAGCAATGAGTCATTGATTGACCAATATTAGCAGGGGAGAAATAATATGCCAAAATGAATGAACAAGGTAGTGTCGGTTACTACTTTTTTCTTGAAACCTTTAAAAGGTACTACCCATGGGTGGTAACGGCTAGGGTATAGTAACAGTTACTAAATGCTGGTAGTAACAGCAAAGGTAGTAACTGTTACCACCCTTGCCGTTACTAACTGCGCTTAGTACGAGGGTGTGATGTGACAAACCATTTCTACCCCAAAGTTAGCAAGTACTACCACCTTTTTTTCGAAGAGTTTAGAGCATCGGAGTTTTTGGCAAGAACAGAAGCTCCCGAAAAGCTCGCCTCAGATGAGCAGAAATGTTAATGTGCAGGCAAAGGTGGTGAACTATAATGATGTACCAACTATAGCCCTGCAACAAGTATTTTAAGTATACAAAACACTCTCTACACCTTTATATCGTGATGGACCTTGCGTCTGCATTCTACGTCTCACGAATATGGTTATCCCGGACCACCTAGCTTTGCACAACGGACCATTTACAACACAGGTTCATCGTGCAATAGCGCCAGAACCACAATATGATTATAAGTCCTACCGAAGTGAAGCGTTGCGGAAATTTTGATTATATGGTGTTCCTTACCGTGCAATGTACATGCACGGGTATTCAGCATGTCGAAACCCATGGGGCGATAGAGGAGAGTATACTATAATGTTATACCTTCTTACATCGGAATTCTTGCGCTTATTAATCAACTTCGAAAGCTCTACCAAATCTATTTTGTCTGTTGTACTTGAGGCTTTCATGCTTTGACACACCTTAATGGGATTTATCGTTTCTTGGGACAGCTTACCAGTGTCCTTAACTACAGTACCTCCAACTTCCACTGCGCACTCCGTAATGCTACTCGTCAGATTATCATTCATTGCGTCAACGCTAAGGCTGTTTTCCTCGATAAGAGCCGAGTACCTGTTCAGAAGCGAGACTCTGTATTCCTGTACTTTCCCTCTCAGCGCTAGCTCATTGCTTGGCTTCTTGCGTATCAGTTCCTGTCGTTCCTTCTTCAAGCCTAGGCGAATTCAGGACCATACCATTCTATGGTCACTGCCTCGTACCTTGTCAAGCACTTCCACATCCTGCACGATGCCTAGGTGTATAGCATGGAGAGAATTTAACATGCTCTGAAGATCGGAGGAAGCGTCAAAGCAGTGAAAAGAGAACTTGGGATAGGCAAAAACTACATGTATGCACTAAGAACAAGGAAGGAAAGTAATTACCAATATGGATAGGATAGTAAAATCAGCAGAGGAGTTTTACAGAGATCTGTCCAGTAGCCAGCACAACCACGACCTTAATATAAGAACTAGCCGTAAGCCAGATGACACCACACTAGTAATGATAGAAGAAGTCAGAAAAGCCTTGGAGAGCATGCAGAGGTAAAGCTGCTGGTGAGGCTCAGGTAACATCAGATCTTCTGAAAGATGGAGGACCGATTGTGCTAGAAAAACTAGCGACCCTGTTTACGAGGTGTCTCCTGACGGGTAGAGTACAAGAATCTTGGAAGAATGCTAACATCATCCTAATTCATAAGAAAGGAGATGACAAGGACTTGAAGAATTACAGGACGATCAGCTTGCTCTCCGTAGTATACAAGCTATTTACAAAAGTAATTGCTAACAAAATTAGGACAACATAAGAATTCAATCAGCCAAAGAAACAAGCAGGATTTCGAACAGGCTACTCAGCAATCGACCACATTCGCACTATCAATCAGGTAATAGAGAAATGCTCAGAATATAGCCAACCACTATACGTAGCCTTCATAGATTACGAGAAGGCGTTTGATTCAGTAGAAATATCAGCAGTCATGCAGACACTGTGGAATCAGGGTGTCGATGAAGCATATATAAACATACTGGAAGAAATCGACAGGGGATTAACTGCTAACATAGTGCTTCATAAACAAAGCAACAGAATACCAATCAAGAAGGGTGTAAGGCAGGGGGATAGAATTTCCCCAATGCTATTTACCGCGTGCTTATAGGAGGTTTTTAGAAGCCTAGAATGGAAACAGTTAGGGATAAGAGTTAATGGAGAGTTCCTTCGTAACCTGCGCTTCGCCGATGACATTGCATTACTGAACTCAGGGGACGAATTGCAACTCACGATTACGGAGTTAGACAAGGAGAGCAGAAAGGTGGGTCTTAAAATGAATCTGCAGAAAACGAAAGTAATGTACAACAACCTCGGAAAAGAGCAGCGCTTTGAGATAGGTAATAGTGCACTTCAAGTTGTAAAAGACTATCGCCCGTATTCACAAACGCTCCTCGACTCAACTTTCACCCTTCACTTGACAGAGCTGCGCACTGCGCCGCTGCTCGGATGAAAATAACGCTGCGCTACTCAAGAATAGCAACAAATTATATTGATATGCAGTGACTTTGTTTGCCTAGAGATGGCGCTTTCATCGCATTTCTCAAGTGAAGGTGGAGCGTTGAGTGAAGGGACGTTCTAGAATACGGGCCTATGTCTACTTAGGGCAGGTAATAGCCGCGGAGCCGAACCATGGGATTGAAGTAACTAGAAAAATAAGAATGGGGTAGAACACATTTGGCAAGCACTCTCAAATTATGACAGGTAGATTGCCACTATCCCTCAAGAGGAAGGTATGTAACAGCTGTGTCATGATTGATTGATATGTGGGGTTTAACGTCCCAAAACAGCTGCATCATGCCGGTACTTAGCTACGCAGCAGAAACCTGGAGACTTACAAAGAGGGTCCAACTTAAATTGAGGATGACGCAGTGAGCAATATAAATGGAAATGGTAGGTGTAACCTTAAGAGACAAGAAGAGAGCAGAGTGCATTAGGGAACAAACCGGGGTTAAGGATATCATAGTTGAAATCAAGAAGAGAAAATGGACATGGGCCGGACATGTAGCGCGTAGACAGCATAGCCGCTGGTCATTAAAAGTAACAAACTGTATTCCCAGAGAAGGCAAGCGGGTTAGGGGAAGACAGAATGTTAGGTGGGCAGATGAGATTAAAAAGTTTGCGGGTACAAATTGGCAGCAAGCACAGGACCGAGTTAACTTGCGGAACATGGGGGAGGCCCTTGTACTGCAGTGGACGTAGTAAGGATGATGATGATGAAGATGATGAGGACACTATAATGGGGGGCAAAAAGGGCGAAGCAAATGTGCCTTTAATGCGCTGTGGTGTCGAAAACCTAGCTTCTGTGACTGATTTGCGAGACCCCCCCCCCCCCTTCCTTTTGTAACTTGTAGCTGAGGCGGTGGTCGGCACTTGTGATGGGTAGATGTTCATGTGCACGTGGGAAATAGGGGCTAAAACGGCATCACTTCAAAATATGTTTTGTCTTTCATCATTGCCAGTTGTTTCGAAAGGTAATAGTAGGGAGAGGATGGAATGCCTATAGCACAAGAACCTCAAACACAGCCCGCGAACATATCGCTAGTGGCACGACCCGTACACGACGGTCTTTGCGCCTTATTTTTTTTTCTTAATAAGTATCTAATCAGCTACAGAGACGTGACTAGCATGAATTATTTATTTATTTATTTTTTTATTTTAGATAGGCACCCTATGTTGTTACCATGTGTTAAAACATAACCATGAAAGAAAGATCCTATATTTCAGAATCAGTGTCCTTTTTCCCGTCGTTCTGGATATCTGCGTCGATATATATGTTTCTCTAAAGGTGACGCCACATTTCCTTCAAAAATGATCCACAGATAAGATAAACATGGAAAAGGCCTTTCAACGTTTCGAATGACAACGTTAGCTGTTATTTTGTTACCCCTTCTCCTCCCCCCCCTCCAACCTTCTCCACTATCTCCTTTCGGTAGACTAAAGTTCGTGATGCGGGTCGCTAACAGAGGTGAGTTTCCGACCACTGGACTAGCAGCTCACCTTAATAATCTAGTAGCTATGTCATTGCGCAGCTCAACTCGTGGTGCCAGCTTCGATAAAAACAAAATATAAAAAATACGCATGCTCACTTAGATTTTGGGGGAGGGAGAAAGGATGTTTACCAGGAAGCGTTACGGGAGGCTACCCCTACATTCGGGGATAGGAGAAAGATTGATTGATTGATATGTGAGGTTTCACGTCCCAAAACCGCCATATGATGATGAGAGACGCCGTAGTGGAGGACTCCGGAAATTTCGACCACCTGGGGTTCTTTACGTGCACCCAAATCTGAGCACACGGGCCTACAACATTTCCGCCTCCATCGGAAATGCAGCCGCCGCGGGATAGGAGAAACAAAACAGTGACACAAGTTGGCAGGTACCGTAGTCCAAGAGAGAGAGAAAGAGAGAGAGAGAGATAAAGATGAAAGGAAAGGCAGGGAGGTTAACCAGACGCACATCCGGTTTGCTACCCTGCACTGGGGAGGGGATAAAGGGGAGAAAAGAGGTTGCAGAAAGATGAGAAGGTACACACAATCACGAGCACACTCGGGGAGCACACAAAGTTTACAGGCGGTCGCTCAGGTTTGTTGACTTAAGGTAAAGTAGCAGTGCTTTAGTTGCTTTCTGCGCAACTGAGGCAGATGCCCAAGGTCCTAGTATCTTCTGCACACAAAATGGTCCGGGGTCAAGTCGATTCAAAACCATCCGTAGCTGGCATCGCTGTGTGTCGTAGCCAAAGGGGAAAAAAATCTATGTCCTGGTTTGTCAAATTTCAGACTAATATTAAATTTTGGAGATGCGTAGCCAACTTAATCGACAAAAAGTCAATAAGACGCGCTGGTATTGCCGTCAAGTTTTTTACCACATAATTCTCTGCTGGCATACCTTCCAAAACCAAACACACAGTGCGACCCTCTTTCTACAAGGATACCATTCGTCATGTAAGAAGAAAAACAAACACTAGGAGCGATCTTCACTTGACAATCTTATAGCTTCTAGTCATAAAAAAAAGGGGGATAGTCCCTAGTCACGTGATAGTCTCTAGTGCTTGCGGTAATGTTGCTTTGGTTCCGTCTACTGCGGGCGCTGCGGTGGCCTAATCCTACCGAAGTTACTGCGCACTGGGCCCTTCAGAGCGGGAGCGGTGGTGTTAAACGAGGTTGGCTCTCCGAGGTTCGTAAAATCGCGTGATGCTCTCTCCTAACCTTTCCCCCCCTCCGTGATATTAGTGATTGCAATATTACAACTGCGTTTTTTCGGTGCATTTTGCACTACGGGCAAAAATTGAATTCAATCTAACATCGAACGACCTGATAAGAAAAAAAGAAAGAAAGGAAGGAAGAAAGAAAGAAAGAAAGTGAAAAGTAAGGAAAGAAAGAAGGAAAGAAATAAATGATAAATACAGACAGGTATAAGGAAAGAAACAAAGAAAGAAAGAAGGGAAGAAAAAAAAACAGAAAGAAAGGAAAAAAGAAAAAAGAAGGAAGACAGAAGGAAAGGTAGAAAGGAAAAGAGAAAGAAGGAAGGAAGGGTGAAAGCAAGAAAGAATAAAGAAATGAAAAAGAAAGTAAAAAGGAAAGAAAGAAAGGAAGAAAGAAAGAAAGGAAGGAAGAAAGGAGAAAGCAAGAAATAAGAAAGAACAATGAACAGAAAAAAGTTAGGAATAAAGAAAGAAAGAAGGAAAGAAAGCAACAAAAAGAGAAATAAGGAAATAAAGAAAGAAATGAAGAAAGGCACAGAACAAGAAAAAATAACAAAGAAATGAATCAAGAAAGAAAGAAGGAATGAAGGAAGGAAAGAAAAGGAAAGGTGGAAGAAGGGAAGAAAGAAAGAAAGAAGGGAAGGAAGGGAGGAAAGAAAGAAAACAACAAAGTAAGAAAGAGAGTAAGAAAAAGGAAAGAAATAAAATTAAAGAGAAAGGAAGAAGGAAGGAAGAAAGGAAGGAAGGAAAAACAAGAAAACAAGAAAAAAGGGAATAAAGAAAGAAGGAAGGAAGGAAAAAGAAAGAAAAGAGGAAGATGGTGAAAAGAAAGAAGAAAGGAAGGGAGGAAGGAATGAAAAAAGGCAAAGAAGAAAAGAAGGAAGATCGATTAGATTGATTGATATGTATGGTTTAACACCCCAAAACCACCATATGATTACGAATGATGCCGCAGTGAAGGGCTCCAGAAATTTTCACCAGCTGGGGTTCTTTTAACATGCCCTCAAGTCTGAGCACACGGGCCTACAGCATTTCGCCTCCATCGAAAATGCAGCCACCGCCTCTGGGATTCTATCCCGCGACCTGCGGGTCAGCAGCCGAGTACCTTAGCCATTAGACCACCGAAGCAGGGCAGGAAAGAAAGAAAGAAAGGAAGGAGTTAAGAAAGATAAGAATAAAGAATAAAATATGGACGGAAAGAAAGAAAAAGAGAAAAAAGGAGAAAGTGAAAGAAAGAAGAAAAATAAAAAGAGAGAAAGAAAGGAGAAGGAAGAAAGAAAGAAAGAAAGAAAGGAAAGAAGAAAAAAAGAAATAAAGAAAAGAGAGAACGGAAGAAAGAAGGAAGGAAAGAAAGGAAGAAAGAAGGAAGGAAAGAAGGAAAGAAAAAACGAAAGAAAGAACCACGCTTTTCACGGCAATAAAGCCAAATTTGACTAATATCTGAATAGTAGCCTAGCTAGCCTGAATAAACCTCCCGGTGTTTTCGTTTACTGCCTAACTAAACGAGAATGTTGATGCCAAATGAGTACTTCTAATTATTTCATTTGCAGCCACTATGTTAACACTATGAGCCTGTCAGGAAGCTATATCTGACAACATCAGTTTAAAACGACAAACGTCACTGAGTTAGGAAATTTCTCATCACCCCGATCACCTTTGGAGCGCATGTGATGTGCGTGATGACCAGGAGCAGTCTGGTCGCATAAGAAAGACATAGCAAAAAAAAAAAAACAATCAAGCCAGCCGCCTCATCCTCAAAACTACGAGTGATATGATGAAACCGCAGTAATGGGCGTCGATGGAAGCAAATTAAGGGAAGTCAAGTCTTGTGTCTCTGCTTTAATGAGGAAAAGAGGTCTGCTGAGACAATGTTGGTTTGTGAACGATAGAAAACGGGTCGAGTACAAATTGAACAGATATTCACTAAGCTGATGCTACCAGTTCAGGCTATGATCTATGAACCTGCAGTGTTCACGTAGTGTTCGCACAAAAAATTACTTACGTAATTGTTCCGCGTTTATAGTTCATCAAGTCTTGAGGTGACTTTTAAAATATGCATGCTAAAATCAATGCTCGCATATATGTAGACATGATATGTCTAGCGGAAGAGAATTATGTGACAGCTTCTTGTGGCTTGGTTGTATTGTAGCTGCTTCTTGAGATGCGTCTTTGTTTCTACTCTTGAGTCACGCACTGAGATATGACAGCATTGTTTTCAGGCACAAGGCATGCCACTGCTATTACAAGGAAAGTAAGCAGAAAGTAACACTCCTCACTGAATTGCGCCACTCGCCTTGTATCTAATACACAGGAAGCTTTGGCACACGCAAGGAGAATAATTATTGACGGGAATGGAAATATTCACACTTCGGAGGCAGACGCGCGGTAATTACTTCCGTGTGATCGGGTAATGAATAATGGCGCGTGATTGTTTTGTTTTTGACGTGCGACACTGCTGACATCACTGAGAATTTACGGAGGAAACAAGCACGCTCTTTGAATAAGCATTAATTAAAAGGCGACCAGCAGGCAAATGATGTCGACGCAGTATGATAAATCTAGGTGTTTCAAACGCTTGTCCATCTTCTCGCGCTGTTTATGTCTCTATAATATATTTCCTGGATTTACAGTACACGACCTAGAGACAAAGAGCAGGAAATCCGGCTGCAGCGCTTGGGCCTGGAAGATCAACGAGAGCTAGTGCAGTGGGCACAGGAACAGGATTCACGGCTTCCTTGTCTATCCTTACTTCCCCTTAAAGTAATAAACGTTTACTGGGCGAAAGCTTTGGGTGCTTCCTTAAAGGATAAAACTGACCGTTGGCAGAGCCGGCATGAACACGAGCGACGCAGAAGACCATCGGCAAAGGACGACGTCTCCATATGAAGTCATCACAACGGTACAGTTAGCCAAAATGTGACGTGGCATGTGGCATGTCACGTGGCATGTGACGTCACATGCCATATAACGTCACATGTGATGTAAATCGTGGCGTGCGACGTATAATGTCGTCATATGGCATTGCCCATTCGCCAATGGTGGCCCGATCCCGGAATCTGTGCAATGTCGTGTTAGATGCAAAAGGCTTTCGTAGGAGAGGGGGGGGGGGGTTGTGGTGCATCTATTGAGACAAAATAGGCGGTTTCCGCCTTCGAGCCGTTTTAGGGGAACACTTTAGGGATCCTGAGAGTTCTCTCTCTCTCGTTCACCAACTTGCATACTATAACACCGTGCTGCGGCACAGCAGCGTTGACGTCAAGGTGAGCGACTGGATGAGAACGTGGGAGGAGGGAGGGGGTGAGAGAACGCGATGGCATAATCGCGTAACAAATGCGCTGTGGTGTACCACGCTCTTATCCCACCGTACGGGCTGACTGAGTAGGGCACATACAAACAACATGCCGCCGCACAGCTCCCGCAAGCGCTGGCGGCGATCTTCAACCCGCATGCGGGCACGATGCGACGCCCTTTCGTCCTCGGTGGCGCGTCTAATAACCGGCCGCAGCGGGCATCGGGCGTAACGTGTGCCGGGAGCGCTATTAAGCGACCCATCCACGGAAGACGGCGTCAGTCGTGGCTCTCAATCCAGAGGGCACGCACAGGTGTTGCGTACACACTGACTCCGGCGGGTTGCCTGCTGAGCGTCAGTGATGCACTAAGGAGGGGAATATGTAGTGTGTAGTAGTCCGAAAGCATGGTCACAATGTTAATTGTTAGCTTTCCTCATGATGGTGGCGTATCATTAAGGTATGTCATGCGAGGCCACACACGAAGTGATCCTGTCCCTATTATACTGACAGGGTAAAATCAGTAAACATAGCCTAACAAATTTAGCAAGTTCGAAAGTTTTCAATTTATAGTCTTCGGTACATGGGCCCCCAGCGAGATACACTGTAAAGAGAGAGAGAGAGGAAGAAAGAAGATGAGGAAAGGAAGGGAGGATAACCAGATGAGCGTCCAAAACCGACATGAACTAATGGACACGTTCCGGGGTTGCCTCACAAGCTGGAGATAAGCACACAACATACATGTGTAGGATATTTTCCTGGACAAATTGGAGCAGTTTATCAAAGCTTTCATTTTCTCTATTCATATTCTTGTGCGTGTTGTTCTTCTTTTTTATGTATTAGTTGGCGACCACAATATTTAAGAAGGCACAGGATTGTATCACAACTAACTTCTCATTCCTTCTAAAGGCATGTCCAGTATTAGACAGGCTATGCGAACATAAGATCTATCCAAAATCTGGTGGACTCGGGCGTTAGCGCACGTACACGAGCAGACGCGATACTGCAAAGTGAATCTGTCTTCGAGGTAAAGGTGTTGGAATGGGGGCGTGCTGCCACATTTTCATGGGATCTAGTTACAATATGTATCTTATCCTGTATCCGTCTGTACCGATTCATGGAAATGTTTGCTGTAATGAAAGCTGTGAAGTGCAAAGAAAGACAATACCAAAAGAACGCAGTGTGGAAAAAAAGGTTTTGCTTTCTTTATATATATATATATATATATATATATATATATATATATATATATATATATATATATATATATATATATATATATATATATATATATATATATATGATATATTATATTACATTATATATGATATAATAATATGATATATTATATATCAGATCTCATTATTATTGTGTCAAAACACGGAAAAACGAGCCCTTAGGTATACACTTCTTTCCCTTATTCATTAACGAGGGTCTCGTACTGGCAGACTTGGTGTCATTAGGTTGTCTACGAGGGACTATTGGTCAGCTGCCCACTCGTAATAAGTTCACGTGCTACGTGACGGCACACATGTGCATAAAAGGGTGTTTGACACTCGCCGCTTGGCTTATAGATGGCGCTGATGGACAGTCCTACTTCTAAATTCACATATAAACCCAAAAAAAGGGATGAAGGGAAGGCCGCTGTGATAGCTCAGTGTTTAGAGCATCGAACGCGTTATTCGAAGGTCGTAGGCTCGATTCCTGCTGACGGCTGGTTATTTTTTCACCCACTTTTCTTTCTTATTCACATTCCATTTGTTTTAATAACTTCCCCTATACACTCCTTGGCATACTTGTCTGTTAGATCTTATTATTATTGTGTCAAAACACGGGAAAACAAGCCCGTAGGTATACAAATCTTTCCCTTATATATATATATATATATATATATATATATATATATATATATATATATATATATATATATATATATATATATAACGTGCGTGCGTGTGTGTGCGTGTCTTCGCGAAGACAGCGGAGCAAAAAGGAAGCCACGACGTAGCTAATCAGATATTACCACCGAAACATGAAGTATCCGCTTAGATGTAAGACACTGCGGCTTCCATATAAGTATAGAAGACGAGAGAGACCACGGTAAAGCTTCCGCGATCATCAGCCTGTGACTTCCGGCCCGCCACAGTCACACGGCGCTGGCAATCAAGTCTAATAGACACCGATATGCATTTCGGACGTGGGACAGCATTGGCCCCGCGCATCTCCAAGCGCGTATAGCGGTTTGTGCCATTCGGCGCCGTTGGTGCGGTTGCAAAGAAGAGAAGCGACGCGCCAGGAGGACCTTGCACCGCCCGTGGGCGCGAGCGCTTTGCCGTCCAGTAATAACAACGAGTGCCTCCCGAGCGCCAACGAATGCGTCTAGGGTGGTGCCCCTGGAAGCAGACGCGGCAACCGTCGAAGCGCGAAGACCGCTGGTCGCACCGCCAACCGCATAAAAGCGGCTCACGCAAACCGGACGGTGGTTCACAGCGCCTGCATAGGTGTGCGCGCCCGCGTTACTTCGGTGGTCTGGCCGTCGGTTATTTGCACCGTCCCACGCGCGGCGGCGTCGTCGTCGTGGGTGGAGAGGAAGCCGCGGGAGTGGTGGCTAAAGCGATTGAGGCTGCGGCACCAAAGCGCGTACTGTTAAAAGTTGTATAATAGTTTGTGTGTGTGTGTGTGTGTGTGTGCGTGTGTGTGTGTGTGTGTGTGTGTGTGTGTGCGTGTGTGTGTGTGTGTGTGTGTGTGTGTGTGTGTGTGTGTGTGTGTGTGTGTGTGTGTGTGTGTGTGTGTGTGTGTGTGTGTGTGTGTGTGTGTGTGTGTGTGTGTGTGTGTGTGTGTGTGTGTGTGTGTGTGTGTGTGATACGAATAGACAGCGCTCGAGCGACACATTTTACGTGGTCTAACCCCTTCCTGGCGGGCTTAGAAAACAGCAAACGTTGAAAAGGTGACTCTACTGTACGCATAGCGTGAGCTTTGGCATACTGTTACTCATTCCGCGCCCGTGCATGACCGCAGAGCTCTAGCGGAAGACAGGGCTGCAGTAAACAGCAGCATGCACAGGCAAATGTTACGTGTCATATACAAGCGGTTGTCGAAGCTCTTTTTGTTCTGTACAACTGATGATATTGATTCTTACACATTTACGACGATTAAGATACCGTAAATACAAATAGTCCAACTTTCAATATTGATGTTAGCAGAAAGCTACGGGGCCTTAGTATACTGGTGAATTGTTATGGCGTATGTTTAAACCGAAATGAATAGATGGTTAACGGCTTGTGTGTAGGACGCTAAAAAAATCACCGCCATATCCACAAAGTGAATGATGTTAGAGGAACTTGTTCGGAGGCGCATGGGGCGTTTCTTGACGAGACCATTTCTGTAGCAAGGCTGGTTAACGAGCGCGCGGATGATGTGTACGTCGAAGGCCGCGTTTTCGGGCACGTTCCGCGGCCGGCATTGCACAGTGTTGGCCACGTCGATCGGCACGTTAACCACCTGCCCCTATACATGCCATATATACTTACCACTGCCGGGAGTCAAATGCCTAACGCTCTTAAGTGGCAGGCGTGGAGCTATCAGTCGTTTTTCAACGGGGTTGAGAGCAGGCAAGTGAGGAGGCTTGGGATGATATCGGTACCTGTGCGTAACAGTACCTGTGCGTAACACTGACCGTAAAAACGTTGCACGTGCTGCCGTGCCTAGGAAGCAACGAGAACGAAGTGGACGTGGTGGTGGTGGTAGTGGTTAGAAGAGGAGAAAAGGCACCTAATTTCTGCCGCCGGGTCGGGAGCACGGCTCAGTGCCTGAAGTGGACGTAGTCGCAAGGAGGCGAGCGCGTGGGCCATCAAAAAATGACGCCTTTGCTGGTGGCGCGCCATCTAGTGAGCATTGTTGGAATTACCGGAGAGGCAACTGGAGCGGCGACAGGAGCGGCGACTGGAGAAGTGTACACTAGCCATACTGGTGTACACGCCCGACGATGCCGCCGCACAAGCCGCGAGCATAATAAGCTTCCAGAGCAAGCTCCTAAAATAACTATATCTCGAGTTTAACGACCCACAACCACGATATGATTATGAGAAACGCCGTAGTCGAGGGCTCCGGAATTTTAGACCATTTGGTGTTCTACTTACATTGTCATCGCTAAGTATACAGGCTCCTGGCACTTGGCTTCCGCCTAAATGTGACCTGCTACCGGGATCTAACCTATCGAGGTTCGGGTCAGCAGCCAAGTACCACAACCGCTGCTCCTCCGCGGCGGACGTTGATATGTGGGGTTTTACGTTTCAAAACCACCATATGATTATGAGCGACACCGTAGTGGAGGGCTGCGAAAATTTCGAACACCTGGGGTTCTTTAACGTGCAACCAAATCTGAGAACACGGGCCTACAACATTTCCACCTCCTTTGGAAATGCAGCCGCTGCAGTCGGCATTCGATCCCGCGACCTGCGGGTCAGCAGCCGAGTACTTTAACACTAGACCGCTGCGGTGGGGCCTCCGCGGCGGACGTGTGTACGAAACTATAGTGGCTATATGTAACTATATATGGAACTATATACGATTAATTATAATAAATATACGCATATAAAGTGGATGAGATAGATAAGATATAATGTAGACGCGGCAATAACACGGTCAGATTTGAGCTCACGTTAAAGAACCCCAGGTGGTCGAAATTTTCTGAGCCCTCCGCCATGGCGTCTCTAATGATTATATGGCGGATTTGGGATGTTAAACCCGACATATCAAGGTCCGCCGTGGAGGAGCAGTGTGCGTGGTGCCTGGCTGCTGACCCGAATCTCGATATCAATCAAATCAATAATACTGTAATGCACATGCTAACAGTAAGCCCATCAGTATGTATGAAGGAACGGGCCCTTAGCTTGAGTGGTATACGTTATAGGCAACACGAAGTCCGTGCCTTTCCTTTTCGCTCTTTCTTACATGCATGGTATCCGTAATACCTGTTGCGATCAATACGTATTGCGGCTGTCGCACTAAGAGAAGATGTCGTGTAAGTGTGGTGTTAGGGTACAGTAAGATTTAGTGGGAAAATTCATACAGCTCATTTAACTCATTGTTTATGTAGACGTAAATGCAAAAGTCATGGGCATGAGATCGCCTTTTTCTTCTTCTTCTTTACACCTAAGTGTCAGGCTTTTGCAATGATGAAGTTAGAAGCATACCAACGCCATTTTCTTGTGTGCCATATATGTGTACCATATATATGTTACCATACTGCACTATATTTTTGGTACCATATGTGTAGTCACCCGAGAACGGGCTCCACCGGACGGTCACATTCTACGTCGCCAGAGCCACTGAAGGTTTTCGCACTAATGAAAACGTGTGATGTATCACGTTTACTACTCTGCATACCACAGATGAAATAACCACTGGAGGCCTTGACTGAACTACTATTTCAGAACTTACGATTGTCGGATACATCTAAATCTTATCACGAAAACAATCGCGCTGTAGCTTTGTAGCATACGTAGTACAATTAATAAGCCTTCCTAATTAAAACTTTCTACGGCACTTAGTGTAAGGTGTGTTCGGGCGACTTTCAACGCAGAGAACTTGTATATAGCTAGCACGGTTTATGGGCGCAGCCACGGAGAACATCAAGGCACGAGTTAAGAGCACACTGTTTTACTGTGCACATGCAAATGGCTCCAAATCAAGGGTGTTTCGCGACATGATCCGCTCAGGGAGAGCGGCGCCTAATATTTTGTGCTCGACAAACGGCGTAAACAAACACTACAAGTATTGAGAAGAATGGGACATGTAGAAAGCGCGTGTGTATTATGAAGCCTTATTAACTAGCCCGGCAACGTGCCCTTGTGTGAAGGCAATTCAAGCTCAATTTCCCGTCGAAAGAAGCACGACTGCAGTCGCGACGTGTTCGAGAACCCGTATACAGCGGGCACAAGAATCGGGATTGATCTATCCAGTCACAACATTCGGACGCACCATTTGCGAATTAGCTGGTTGCTGACCGTATACCCTGCGGCCTGTTCAGGAGTACGTATCAAGGTATATAGCGGACGTAGTCGCGACGAGGCGACTACGTCCACTTACGCCTTGTATATTTACTGTGTGTTATTGTACTTATCTGCTTCTTAGTTTATATCTTGTGTAACCCTTGTCAAGTTCAATATTATTTTTTTACTTATTATACACGTATATATCGTAGCCACTCCCCTCTGTAATGTACCTTGTATCTTGAGGGTAAAATAAAATAGATAAATGAATAGTGCCATGGCGAGCAATTTTCGCTGGGCGCCCAAAGTTTGCAGAAGGTCATCGGGCACTGGCGGAGTAATCGGCGCATTCAATTTGCCACTCGGCGGCCGACAGCGATCAATAATGTCTGACCCAGTTTAGAATATCTGTCTTCGTTGCTTCATCTCTTTCTCTACCTCATTGCCATCCCGACCGGAGTCACCGCCCGGCACAAGGGTCTGATGGAGCGGCAAACGTGCACGCGAGCAGTTTGGCATCCATGAAGCAGTAGTGGCGGTTATCGCTGTTACGGCGATGCCGTTTCAACGTTGCGCTGTGAATCGGCCTCCGTATTCTCGGGGTATACGAATAGCTTCGCTTGCCTCCCCTCCCTCATCGCCCTTCCCTGCGCCGCTCACGCTTTGCGTCTGTGACGGATCGCACGTGTCGCCCGTCTGAACACTCCCTCGATTGTCGTCGCCATGTCGCTCAGCGCGTCGAGTGGTGCGTGATCGATGAGAAATGTTCCGCGACTAACGCATATGCTTGTTCACGCACGAGTGGGCGACGAGCACCTGGAGGAGTGCGTGTGGAATGCGTCGATTTCGGAAGGTCTCTTTAGAAAGCGAATCAGGATCCATCGCTGTCACTTCGTTTGGTATCGTAGTGGTAACTCACATCTGGTTAATAAAACCCATTCTTGCGTGTACTACAAGCCAACGCAATAGTTATGGCGAATGACGCGCTGTACGTGTATATGATAAAGTACAGGTGCGGGGAGTAATTTTTAGAAATCGGCATGATTGTGTGTCAAGCTTCATTTTTGCGTCTTCTGAGGACTATGAGTAAAAAAATGCGTTTTGGAAGGTGCAAGGGTATGGAAGAACGTGAACACAAGATGCATTGCCTCGAGACCCAAAGCTTGCGCGTCAAAGGCAGAAAAAAATTGCACTTTCCGAGCTCGCACATGTAAGAAGTATTGCTTGCTCCCGCGTCAGTGTTATATTTAAGCGGGAGTACCAACGAATAAATATTTAATGGTCGTCTCAGCGTATGTTTTCCCTTTTCAACGCACAAGCTAATATACTGTTGATAATGGTAATTACCGGCATACAGAGAGGTAGGCAGAAAAGTTTTCGGGGGGGGGGGGGGGAGTGACCTCTTTGAAAATTCGAGGAAAGGGGAAGGGGCGAGGCACGGGTCTGGTGTTCCACCCCCTGGCTGCGCCCCTTCCGGCATATGGTAAAGCGTAAAAAGAATTTTTTGCGCTAGCAAGCCAAAATTTCATATTCGTTCCAAAGAGTGAACGGAGAACCTGCTCCAACTAAAATCTTGACTGCTTTCAATTATGGACGTGACTTTACAACATTGTGCTAACCGAGACATCGCCTGCTTAGCTCGTACACAACAAAAGGCATTCAACTGACTTGAGTGCCTGTAACTCACTCCCAATGGGTACTTAAAGAAATAAAGGAAAGAAATGATAAACTCCGTGCTTTTTGTAAGCTCACGTTCAGCATGGCATCGTGACTATACGCTCCATTGCTTTCAGATCTGCATTGTATATATATTGAAAAATGATACTCAGAGCTGCATTATAGAGAAGCAAACTCTGCTATCCTTTGTAACGTCCTGGTCATTATCCAGAACAATGCATAATGCTGCATGCTCGATTGCACAAAACTCAGAACACGTGTGGTAGAAGAATGCAGCTCCACTACTGCGAAACCTGAGGAAGTGCGTAGTATGGGCACCCAGTGATTATACCGTTCGTAGAATTCCCGTTGCTGCGTCTACCAAAACATCAATGACGTCGACGTTTGAGGTAAGCATGTAAATATTTCCCGGCATGAGTGTAGAATCTTGTTAGGGGGATTCCCAAACTGGTTGTGCCACATAGGCGCTGCTTTTTGCTGCTGTTCATCGACTTCCTGCTTGTTACGGCAGTTGAGATGCGGGTCGTATGCAGCGAGCTCAGTCAGGTGTAGCATCGGAGAAGCAACCATACGCGTTGCAAGGCGGCGATTCCCTCTCGTGCGTGGTGCGGGAGTCAGCCACGTAGTTTGGAAGCGGTTTTGGTGATTTTAAACTAATGATTTGAATGACTTCTTCGTTATATTCGTTACTATGTTATTTTAGATCTAGTTCATCGATGTTAACGCGCTTTTCACCATTGTTAGCATTGTTTTAGGCTTGTATTGGGCACTTGATTATGAGCGTGGTAATGCCTCATAGCATATATGGGTGGCTGACAAGCCAGGCCAGTAAAGTGCTGCGCACTTGAAACACGTGCAAACCAGAGCACACTTGAAGCTTCCGCCACAGTGATGCTATAGAGCCAGCTGCATATAATCTTCGCAAATACAAATCTCGGGAATCCTACGGAAGAGGAACATAAAATGCAACGAATATAAATTCAAGACTCGCTCGCTGGATTCCATGCCAACCGGTTGTGCCCTCGCGATCTCCGACGACAGCGCAGCTCTGGCCGACTGGGTTGGTCCTACGCCACCTCCTGCTTCCGGTCCTCTATGACGACTACAGCGCAGCTCTGGCCGACTGGATTAGCCCTACGCCATCTCCTGTCGCCGACAAGAGCTCTCGCAAGTGGTGCTCCGTCCTCGGACTCCTGCGACCGTGTTCATCTTTCCTATTTCTTCTGTCGTCACTCGCTGCCTTTGCGCATCTCTCTCTCTCTCTCTCTCTCTCTCTCTCTCTCTCTCTACCTTTAATCATATCCTTTTAATTCCTCCTTACCCCCATTCCACGTGAGTTACTGTTGAGGTGTCGCACTCTGATGCAGACAGTTACGGGGCTCACTTTTCTCTTCTTTTCCCTTTAAGAATCACATAAGGATATAGTTTCAGCAGTGTCTAATCTGCCTCTCCCACGGTGTAAGAAGTAGCTTAGGTGAGCGAGCGCGCTCGCTGGGCGCGCCGCGGTAAGGTTCTGCTTCCAGATAGCGCCAACAGATGGCGCGCGAAACTAATGCCCTTTAGGGTGCCTTGATGCCCGCGCGCTCGCGCGCATCGAGGCACTCTAATGCCCTTTGGCTCTGCCTCCCGCATGCCGTGCGCTTGCGTCCCGTTCGCGGTGTAGGACCGCTCTGCCGAGGGCAACCGAAGCGCTGTCAAGGACCTACGAGCGGTTTTTACGTATTATGAGGCCTAGTCGTTGACTTATTGTTCACAATGGGTTGCCCAGGAACGATTGGCGATGTGCGGTTCACTTTGGCTGGAGACTGCATATAACTGATTAATTTTTCTTAATAACGTAAACCGAGGCCTGAGCAGTACGTTGGAATCGACATTAAGCTATGGCATCATGGAACAGGTTCTGGTGCGACCACGCTTTGTCGCAATCGCATGATTACACAACTTAACGTTTTTTTTTTGTTTTTTTTTAGTGACGTATGTGCTGTTTTTTCATCAGCTGTACCTGGCGCCACTGGTTCAAAAGCCAGGGGCATCTCTCCTTGCTATTCCGCTTATATTGCCGCGAAAGCTTTGTACTGTTTGTTTTGTACGTGTTCCTCTGACCTATGGTGCAACGCACCTCGGGGGATAGGCCATGGATCGTTCGCGTTGAAAGTTACCGCCACAAGACTTTATCACTTTTGTGCGCGATACGAGATGTCCTAAAAGTAACTACAAGAAACTGGAACAGTGTCTTCGACATTGTTCCACATTCTTGTCGTTACTTGCGGGCGCTTATCTCGAAAGTTTTTTACGGCTTTTAAATTGAGCACGGCCTAAAGCACCAAGCACTCTGTTCTTCGACGACCGCCGTGCACGTTTGTTGCTGTCGCCGGCCCCGAGTTGTACGGTTCTTAGTTGGCGCTAGTCCGCCTAATGAACACTTTCTTTTAGAAGCGTTTTGGTTCTCTTCCTGACCGTCGGACTGCCGTCATCACTACGTGACAATACGTAGCATAACTTCACATCAGGACACATATACCATTTATTTACTGACTTTTAGAATTTTCAGACATGAAATCGATCACACAAGAGGACACACAATATGTCCGATAAAAGAAGTTCATGAAACGCATATAAGCAAAGAAAGTCGCATTGAGTCCGTGTAGCGGTCGTGCTCACACAAGCTTTGCCATTTTTCGCAAGTCGTGGCTCTTTTTTTCATGTCTATTCTTCAATTGCCTACAGTACTGACGCATACGTAGGCAGATATAGTAGTGTAGCAACTTCGCAAGCATTTCTTCTTTGTGCGTACCGCAAGGAAATGTGAAGTGGAAATTCTCCAACACGGCATCAGTAGTTTTGTCGTATGCATCCCTGTCCCCTGCATACTTGGCAAACTGTTCCTCGGTGTACTTGAAAAAGTCAAAGAGGTGCATATTTGGATGCGTGAGCCAGCCCCGGGTTTTACAGTTCACGAGATCAGCTTCGGGCACGCTTGCGAGACCTTGTTTTCCTTGAAGAGCGTTCTTGCAAATGGAACAGGTTGTTCCATTGCGAAGTTTTCTGGACACAAAACCTGTAACGTAGTAGACAATGCACTCAACTACTGTTGCGTCTGTGTCAGGGTCGTCGAAATCGAAGACATCATCGCACTCCCAGCTTCCTTCGTCGATGAGCCCGTCAAGCTTTCGCTTTAGTTCATCCAACTTTCCTGTGCGTTGCGCGGCAGAACCTTTATATATTTCCCTGATATCAGACAAAGTCACAACGGCTGCTTGTCTTTTATCAGGCAGCGTGCAATTCCCAAACTTTGGTGGTTTTACCAAAGAATATAAGCTGAGCATACGGTACAGCTGTAGGAACGTGGGAAACGTCGGGTGCTCATTTTGCCCACCAGCTTGCCTGATTATTCCAAAGAAGCGCTCCAGCGGGTCTTGGTTCATCTTCGCCGTCAATACATACTTGAAGTCACAGTCCTTCAGCAGGTAAATTGACAGCTCCCGCACTGATTTCAGGGTTACGCGTAGGCCTTCTGCAGTCGACTGCGTCAGAAAAAGGTCCTTATGAATTTCCCCGCTCACGACCTGTTGCTCCCATGAGTCCAGCCACGCGGATGCAGATTCTAAAACACAAAAATCTCTGCCTTCTAGTTTTAAGCCTTCTGCTGGAAAACGTCGGTTTAAAGCGTCAAACAGGTCATTTAAAAAAAGTGTGAACTCGACCGTCGGCTCAACATTGGTCAGACGAGACGCGCCTCTCTTTGCATAGAAAAGAATACCTTTGGCTACGGAGTTGCTAAATATCTGCGTGGCAAGCTTCACCCTCATCCTCAGCATTTTGGAAGGGTTGATGTGGTTGAATGTTATTTTAGGGCACACCTTTAGCTCTGCTTTGTTCTCGTTGTCTGCAACGTACAGGGCATCGTAGCACGACCATTTTATCAGTTTGCCGTCTTTTTTAAGAACCTTCTTGTCCAGTAGCCTGTTTCTGATGCACTTGAAAATGTGAGGCGTATCAGACAGCACATAAACATTTCTAGAGCTGTCCATTGGGTGCTCAAAGGAATTACGGACGTGGCCAAGTGCACCAGTAATGCCGAGCTGCTTCCACATCGCGCGATTGGTGGATGCACCATCACACACTACTCCGTCTACGAACAAGCCGGCTTTTTCTAGGTGCACGATGCACTGGATCAGGAGTTGCGAAAGCAGCGTCCCCTTAGTTGGTCCTTTTGACGCAAACACGGCTACTGGCTGTAGGTAGGTTTCACCAAACGGAGCAAATGCAAAGACGAGGCCATGATCTGCGAGTTCCTTGCTCTGATTATTTTTCTCTCCTTGATCAACAAGGCCAGTGTACGTCATTGTCTGCGAGTTGACAGCCATTTCCTTTCTTACTTGAATTTCGTCCAAGATCAGGATTCCCCGCCGCTGGAATGCGGTCTTTCCGGCAACTTTTATCTTGAGGGCTTTGAAGAAGTTGTCGTCGAAACCGCACTTCGGACCAACCATGCTTATGTACTTTCGCACTGTGGTAACGCACGGCAAAGGCAGTATATCGTTGTTTCTCAAGAAAGAGTAGGTGGCCGGGCTCCGTATGTGCAGCAAGAGGCACAACAAGATCCAATCGTCTGTGTATCGCCTGCTTGTTTTTGATGCGCACCTTGCGACTGATACACATTCTTCTATCAAAAGAAGCTGTGCTGGCGGTATATCAAATCCCTTTAGCTTCTCCTTGATATCTTGCTCCTGCAAATCTGTTAGCTCTTTCATCGCTGCTTGCAACTGCTCCAATAACAGCTTGTTGCGCTTGGCCAGTCGTGCTCGTGACCGCTGAACAGCTGATCGTGCATGCCGCAAAGCAGAAAGCTTCTGTTGTTGGGTGGGCACCACCGATAACCTGAAACGCTTGAGAGGTATTCCCTGCTTGGCTCGCGCAGCTCGGCGATCAGCATGTATTCTAAGGGTGTCAACGAGGCCCGAACACAGGCGACAGATAGCACCTCCAGGTGTCACCAAGAGACATTTGTTGTGTCTCCAGCTTTTTTGACAGTCCACAAAGGCACATTCAGGGGACACATCAGGGAAGTCCTTTAAACTAGGCCCTCCCCTACACACATCTATGCCGTCAACAACTTTGAGCATGGATTCAACTTCAAGGGCAGATGTGGCGAAGGGACTTACCCCTATTGCAGCAGAGTCGATCAACTTGTCTAAGATGTAGACTTGGACTTCCATGTTGCTTTTGACATGCAGAGCCTTCCTGTTAAACAGCACCGACGATCCGTCGCTTGTCCTATGCGCAACCGCAGCGTCAATAAACACGACGTCCCTCACTCCAGCTAAGTTGATGAGATGCGCCGCCCATGATGGCTGTGGCAGGCTAACGCAAGATACTGCACTGAAAAGCCGTTCGAACACTGAGTCACATGAGTTACTCTCACCAGTCTTAGTCACACAACAGCTGTCGTCAGACGACGTTTCCATATTGTCCGCTGGGGAGACTTCTATGTGGCTAGCTGTCGTTGGCAAGTTGCTGCTATTGTTGTTACAGCTACTCACCGAAGCAGCCACAGGAAGCGCTAGCCGTTTCACTTGCTTTCGAGGGCTTTTAATCTTTCTGGACAGGTAGCTTGGCGCCCCTTCGAAAATTGACGGCACAGCGTCTTTTGAAAGGCCCGCTCTTCTTGTTCCAGACATCAGCACATGGCCGTCAATTCCCGCAGACCACGTCTTCAGGATAAAACGGGAAGCGAAATGCTTCTCACAAACGCGATCCGTTCTTTGGAGCACGCGGTCCTTACGAGGAATGGCTCGTCTCCATGCTTCCAGTCTTGCTTCATCGTTCGGCGGCTTGAAAAGCGAGAACTTTTCTTTGCAAGACTTGTAACCGGTGTTACAAAACGGTACGAAGCACTTTCCCATTATGCAGGCTCATGAAAAAGTTCGAAGGTTGGGAGCTACCTGGCAGACAAATGAACAATGCTTTGACAACACCCGGCGAGCAGCAACAACGTGCCGTGAACAAAGCTGCAAACGGCTAGTGCTGTCTGAGAGCGCGAAGCGAGTGAGCGGGCACAAGTTTCTAGCGCCCTCTCTTGACGAGCGGAGAAAGGAGAACTCTAAGCGTGCCGCAGTGGCCCTCGCCCAGCGCGCGCCGTTCAATCACCTAAGCTACTACTTCTTACACCGTGGCCTCTCCCATCAAACTTACTAAAGCACGCTCTAGCTTTTTCTCGCCTTCTTTTCTCTTCTTTTTTTTTTGTCAACCACTGTTTTCATCCAACGCACACTTAACGGAACTAGTTTAAAGCTAGCGCTGCGAGAAAAGGGGCAATGTGGAAGTCAAGCAGGAATAAAAACGCAGTCATCGTCCCGCACTTATAACAGTTTCCTTACTGGCGCACCATTGTCGAGAAGAGTTAAGTCGAACAGCTCGCGTGCTCACAGAGTTCACTAAAATGGAGGCGAGTTCAAGGGGAGGTGCCGCCTTGTCCGCATGCGCGCGAAGAATGTACAGGCCCGTCCATCTATCTTTTGGCTCTTTCCGCAACAAGAAAAGGGCCGTCCATCATCCTAGAGCAGCTCGCAAGAACGTTCCGTATTAGCGAAGCACGACCTTCAGCATCATTCGACAACACGACGGCTTGAACTTTTTGGCGTCTCCGCCAAGAAGGAGTCCGTCTTTCAAAACAACCTTGCCCGTGTTCTGCTTGCAAGAAGTCAAAAGTTAAAGCCTTGGAAGCGGCACACCCGAGCATATGGAGACGCCAGTAACTCGCAGAGTTATTTCTTTATACTGCAACAGGGACACGTGAGAGCAAGGTGGGATGAAAGAAAATGCGGAATGTTTCGTCGTGTGCATATAAACGCGTTCGAATGCTCTAACCCCGAGATACACGGGGTAGCTTAATTCGCATTACTAGGACGCCCTTTTATGATCAGGTTGAACAATCACTGTCTTATAAAAAAGAAGATAAACACTAATTAAGGCTTCCTGAAGCATTGGTATTCTTCCCATCAAGTTTTAACCACCAATGTTTTCGATTTCAGAAATGCAGGATAATTACGTGCAGCTAGTTATACAACCTCAGGAAAAATGCCACACGTAGGCGTACAAATCAACTCCAAGAACCCTTTAGTGCAACGATTATATTTCTTACAAAATCGTGGGTAATGTTTATAACGGCAAAAAAAAAATGAGCCTACTTACCCCTTTCATTGGTCCGAAACAACATAAGAGGCGCATGTTATGACTCCAATGCATAGAGTGACATTTACTGATATGCATCCTGAGCCAAGCAAAATGTTGTCGTCCTTCAAGGAAGTTCCATATTTGGATTTAACGCTGCCCTGTTAAAACACTTATTTTGTGGACTGTCATGCAAGTTTTATGCCTGTAGATGGTGTGTTGTTTTATTTCCTCGGATGTTCTTATAAATGTTTTACCTCCTCATGAGTAATTATTTTCATAGATCCTGATTGCTCTGCTGCGCAGATGCTACGATGTGTCACCTGACTATAGCGGATGCTTTATATATGTGCGTTTGTGCCTCCCAATACACTTTTAGTTGCGAGTAAGCGCCTGCGTCATGTCTTCCCTTGTCTTCGTCCGTTTTTAGCTCTGTTGTTCCTTCATAATTATTTACAACCAACTAGCCCAAGTTTCTCTTCTACAGTGTATTCGATATAAAAGAGTGCTTTGTCGACCTGTATCAAAGAACACTTGCACGCCGCACGCCTCCGAGTGATTTCGTCTTGAGGGGGAAAGTAGAGCGAATAAATTTACCCGTTTTAATATTATCTGGATCTCAACGACACTTGAAACACGCAGAGCCTATGGAAGCGCCCCCACTTCATTAAGGAAGAGACATCGAGATAAGGGAAATAGAGGGAGCTTAAGCAGCACTGAGCACAGCTTTGCAACCTGCAATGGAAAAATAAAAACGGGAAGAACCGTTAGGATCGAAGGCCAGTGTGCAGTGCTGCCACCGGCAGAATGAAACTTCTCATGGAGTCCAGCTAGCTGGAGGAATCATAGAGCATTCACGACCCTCTACAGCTCTGATATGCAAGGCCGCGCTCTCAAGATCCCGTTCGACGAGGAAGGCATGCCTCCTATGTAGCTGGTTTAGGTCAATAGAGGGCCCTTTGACAACTTTGAAAGGCAATGTTGGAAGTATAAGGGCACGTTTTACAAGTACTACAGTAAAAGCTCCTAATTCGCACTTCACGGGACGCTAAAAAGTTTCCAAATAAACAAAGTACCAATTAGATAAGGTACCAAGAGAGCAATAAACAAATGTCACTCACATATATGAACACACGTGCACTTTCACTTTCTTGGTGAGTACATAAATTTTGCACTTATTGTCTATGAGAGCTGCGTAAAAACCATAATTTTCGTGATCCTGCAGTGTTTTTTCACAGTACAACCATGGCACGAAAACTCCATGTCTTAATTAGCCCGAAATGTTTTCTGACCTTATTACGCACTGCCACGGCCACCGTCACAACACGCATTTTCCCGCCGATAAAGGAAAAAAACATTTGCCATATCCGCTAAAGCATTGTTCTCCAAGAATGTGGTTGTAGATGGCGACCACACCTTATGAACGCCTGCGGCCAACGAGGTGCCACACACCACAGTATTTTGAACTAGATAGGGGCAGTGGGACAAGAGCGGTCCTTGAGGCTGTTTGCACGGAAACAACTAGGCGGTGCTGTGGTGCTTTTCTCCTGAAGCGCACCGCAGTGGGCGCTTCTTTGCCGCACTTTCAAATTATGAGTGCGATGTGTTTAAAGTTGATGCTTGACTCCCGATAGCCTAACTTGTACACTGAGTCAACAAAAAGAGAGTAGTGTTGTCTTGAAAGCTCCATGACGTGTGATTCTAAAAACAAGCCTATATAGTGGAAAAGTTCTTCGAACTGCGCTTGCCTACTCAGATAGAACAGACGCGGCCCTGCGCAGTCGATGCCGTGCACGCAAAACACACACACACACACACACATACACACACACACACACACACACACACACACACACACACACACGAGAGTGACAAGCAAACAACAAAATAATGCTTCAAACCATTTTAATTAGCACAAAGGCACTCTTCAAAAACTTTATGTGCGAGCACAAACCAACACTTCTATAGGTCGTTCGAATATGCTTTTCTTTCTTTTCCAGCGCTGATGCGTGAATACGCAGATCAATTAATTCTCGTGTTTGTTTCTTCCTTGTGAATGTCGCATAGAACACCATTGTATCAGAGGGAGTTGTTCTTTACAAGAGCTAATATGTCACAAATGCTGTTCGTGTGTAGCTTCGGGACAATGAAGCATTCAGAATATACAGGGTGTCCCACGTAAATTTAGCCAGAGTTTAAAAATATGCCGAAACACATAATTACGACGCGACCAAATGCATGTTGCACACCGTTGCCTGGAGTCAGTCAGACTATTTTTTTTTGTGTTTTCAAATATTGTTTATTGGCTCTGTTTAATTAACTAACTTTTGAAGGAAGGAAGACGGATAAAAATTTTATTGGGAAAGTTGTAGATAGGTCAGAAAAACGTCCAAATAGATAGTTTTTAACTTTATATCTGTTTAAGCATTAGTGTTTTCTGCTAATTACAAATGCCCGCGAAATACAAAAAAATACCACATGACAAACCCGCTCGCGCGTCAATGCACACGATGATTTTAGTGCCCCCTAACGTTCTGTGTGCGAACGACACGCTTCCCTCGCAACGGTTCATGATAGCGATAAGCAGTCACAGCGGTTATCGTTTTGTGGCGGATAGCAAAACGTGTTCATCGTAAAGCTACCACCATCGTTGCCATCTTGCCGAGACAGCACAGTGGGGTAAATTCTATGGTCGTTCGTACGTGAAACCTTAGGGAGCACTTGGAATACAGACGCTGTACTTAGAATCATTGTGCACACTGGTGCAAGAGCGGGTTTGTCACGTGGTATTTTTTTTTGCATTTCGGGGGCATTTGTAATTAGCAGAAAACCAGTAATAACTAACAAATATAAAGTTCACAACTCTGAAATCGGACACTTTGCAAACCGATCTGCAACTCTCTCATTGAAATTTTTTATCTATCTTTGTTTCTTGAAAGTTACTTAACTAAACATACCAAATAAACAATATTTGAGAACACAAAAAATAAAGTGACTAACTCCCGGCAACGGTGAGCAACATGCATTTGGTCGCGTCGTAATTATGTGCTCCGGCATATTTTGAAACTCTGGCTAAAATTACCTGGGACACCCTGTATATTCTGAAGAGCTTCTATGAATGTGGAGAAATCAGGGCAGGGCAAATAGTCATAATAATATTCTGAAAATAGAAATATAGAAATACATGTGCTTGAATTCTTGATTGATATGTGGGGTTTAACGTCCCAAAACCACCATATGATTATGAGAGACGCCGTAGTGGAGGGCTCCGGAAATTTCGACCATCTGGGGTTCTTTAACGTGCACCCAAATCTGAGCACACGGGCCTACAACATTTCCGCCTCCATCGAAAATGCATGTGCTTGAAGCCTAAAAAATGCGGGTACTGAGATACATTTATAAAAGACATAACGGGATATTGCGAAGGTAATTTCGCAAAAGACGAAAAAAAAAGTATGCTGGAATAGATTTACAAGAATATAGATATACGAATACAGACAGTAAAACATTTTGAAGCTACATGGGTGTTGGTGTTCCGCATGTACATTGGTCAAGTGTACCGTAACATTGTCGATAATGCTGCGGATAATTAAATTGCAAGTCAGTCATGGCGTTCGACTCGCTAACAAATACCACTGATGTGAGGTAAAGTATGGCCTTATTTTACACATATAATGAATCCGTTTTGCTGAGAAGGTTTACGCTAATTGCACTAAAGTAACCACAGCTTCTAAAATACAGTATCATCTAGATAGCACTGGTTGAGTTTTTTTTTTTTTTTAAAGACTGCTGCTATACACAAGACTGTATATTATTGTAGGTGAACAAACCTTCGTGTTATAACTAGTAAATACTGAAAGTGTCACTGGAGAAAAAAAAACTGGCACTGCTTCACCAGCCTTGAGAGAGATTTAAGATCGTCAGCATTGCCTCCTCGATTCTGAGGTCAGTCGCGTCGAACACTTAACCACATAGAACGTTCTGTGCGTGTGGGGGGATTCTTCACTAGACACTCTGTGCTCTCCTACGATTGTCCGAATCAACATGGTCGTGGCCAAATATTACGAAATTAACTGGATTTTGACGCCATTGTACTATTGTGAGGAAATCCTCCCTGGTAAAATCTGGCCGGCGAATCCCCGTCTGAAGACATGCGCTAGCGTGGAAGGGACCTCGTCCACGTGGCCCGCCTCAAGCCGCACCATCGCCCTCTGCCTCCAGACTGTGAGGTAGTGAAGATGGCCTTTCTTCAGCTGGGGTGAATTGCGAAGAAAACGTGTCTCCAATCAGCAGCATCACCAACGCTCGGCTCGCTCGGCTGGCTCGACTCGCACTGCGGGTTAGCGGAACTATTCTGTACGGTGCTCTGCTGTGACTCACTGTGTCGTATTTGTAGAAACCTCAAAAACGTACCGCAAATAAACCTGCTCTCGCAATGCAAATGATGGCTGGGACCGGATGACACATCCGATTCATCCGATTTTTTCGAATTAACGAGAGTCTAATTAACAATTTTTTAATGTATATACGAGAAGCGGCGTTCTAAAGTAAAAAGAAATCTCATCGACATAATCAGAATTCGAATGGAATTTCTAATTCAGATCAGCCGATAGAGATAATTAAACAACCCTTCCAGGCAGCCACGGCGAGCTATGGAGAGCAACCCCCGCTATATAGCATGCGTCTGCCGCGTGCCCCAGAAACGTCTGACGAAGCGGCTAATTGTTTACGATCCTCCCGCAATGCATGCACCATGTAGCGGTCTGCCGCGTCGCTAATTCGCCCATTACGTCTGGCGCGGTTAATTAAGGGCACGTCCCTCTCAGATTCGCTTATGCAATTTCGACTTGGGCGGGCCGCTCACTGACACGCTGCGTGTGGCGCGGTGGGTCTTCGATATGTCTCAACATTGCGTGTATGCGTCATGAAACCCAGTTCCTGCTCGGCCACTCATTAGCGGCGCGTTTCGATGCTTCCTATCTTTCAGCCTTCTTGCTCGACCGAGAATTGGTAAAAAAATAGAAGCTTTAGCGAGTATGCCATATACTTTCAACAGTTTTCTCCATGCGTCTGTCCAAATATTTCAAGTATGCTTTTTTCGAAGCTAGATACAACATTATAAGGGTGTGTCCTTAACTTTGAGCATATTCCTTTTATTTGAAAGCGGAAAAAAAGTTTTTTGTTACAATATAGTACAAAGAAACTTTCAATCTCTAAATGTTTGCGCAGGCACACGGGCACACAGAGGAGAACACAAACAGGCGCAATCTAACTATTTGTTTATTTTCCAAAAGTATTCACTTAATACCCCTTAGATATGCGCCATCTGGTTACGAAAAAACACTTTAACTGCGCACATATCACAACTTACGACCATAAGCTCATTGAACAACAGACAGGAGCGAAATTTCTTTTTGTGGTAAGGCAACCTAAACGTGGCTAACACACTCATCTTTCAGTTAGTCAATGAGATCGGCTTCCATTATTTCCCTTGAAATTTTGTTCATATGCCTATATTCCATGGTAGTGTTGCCCCGCCGCGGTGGTCTAGTGGCTAAGGTACACGGCTGCTGACCCGCAGGTCGCGGGTTCGAATCCCGCCTGCGGCGGCTGCATTTCTGATGGAGGCGGAAATGTTGTAGGCCCGTGTGCTCAGATTTGGGTGCACGTTAAAGAACCCCAGGTGGTCGAAATTTCCGGGGCCCTCCACTACGGCATCTCTCATAATCATATGGTGGTTTTGGGACGTTAAACCCCACATATCAATCATCAATCAATCCATGGTAGTGTTGTTAAAACAGCAGAACATGCAGACTCACTGCAATGCAGTGCTAAATGTGTATTGGGGCGACCTTTTACACTCGACATATGCTTCCCTGGCCTCGCGTTAGTACATCTGCCAGTCTGCCATACACATACACCACTATACGTCAGAGGTATACATTATACAGTGTGAAAACAAAATTTGGTCTGCACTGTTAAAATCTTGTTCTCACTTTCCATAGACTGTTTCATGAACAGCTTGCTCGGCTCCAGGACGCAGGGTACCGGTTCTCTGGGATGTTGGTTGTATACGTATCAGGGTATTAAAGAAGCTCAAACATAGAACGGGACCATTTTTTTAACTGGTGGGCTGTCTGGTTCTAGGTCTAAGGTGGTAGCGATTCTTTATGTACACCGGCTTTCGCACGGAATAAAAAAAGTAGCTGGAGGTGATGTTTTTGGCCATTAAAAAAATCGGAGGAGTGTGCGCGTTCGTCAACCAGAAATGGGACAAAGTGAGCAGTGTGCATAAGGAATGCAGCGTAAAACACAAGCTCAAGGTTGTTGGATGTGTACACAATGTGGTGTATTGTATACCTCCGGCGTGTGGTTGTATATATATATATATATATATATATATATATATATATATATATATATATATATATATATATATATATATATATATATATATATATATATATATATATAGGGCAGACTGGCAGATGTATTAATTCCAGGCTAAGGGAGCATATGTCGAGTCTCAAAGGTCACCCCAATACACAATAGATTGCAATGAGCATGCATGCATGTTGTCCTTGTTTTAACAACACTACGTTGGAATATAGCCATCGAAACAGAACTTCAAGAGAAATAATGAAAGCCTATCTCATTGACAAGCTGAAAGATGAGTGTGTTAGCCATGCTTCGGTTGTCTTACACTAGCAAGAGAAATTTCGCTCCGGTCTGTTGTTCAATGAGCTTGTGATCGTAAGTTCTGATATGTGCGCGGTTTGAGTGTCTTTTGATGACCAGATGGCGCAGATCTGAGGGGTACAAAGTGAATGTTTTTGAAAATTAAACCAGTTGTTAGATTGCGCCTGTTTTTGTTCTTTCTGTGTACCATTGTGCCTGCGCAAACATTTCAAGGTGGATATGTTCCAACTAGGCCGAATTGCAGTTTTGCTTAAGCTTTCTGTTTCAGTGTTTACGAGTGATAATTGAAGTAACCGAAGTTTTTTTCTGCAACAACAGGAGCTGCTTCTATTACTATGTCGAAACCAACCTAAAAGACGAACACAAGAGCCGAGTTCTGGCATATTAGTTCGCGTACAAACATAGCTCTTATAGTAGGGTGATACTTGGGTGACCGCCAATGTCTGCCATCATCATAAAGTAGGATGAAATAATTCTTCTGAGTTTCTGATTTGCTGCTAATATATCGTATAAAAATTGGTGGACGCTGGAATTTCGCCTTCAAGAGTATAGAATGCTACAGCGTTATCGGGCCAAGAAAAGGAACGCTCGTGCGCATAACATTAGCCGTTTCTAACTATCTTACAATTCCTGCCTCAAGTACGGTTGCGAACAGCCCACTATATGTCTTACTTTTGCAAATTGGCGAAGTATGAACTACGCGTCCGTAAGGCGCCACGCGCACCTGCACAGCTGCACTCTTTGTAACGTTTAGGCAGCTTTAAACCGCCCACTATAGTTGCGCACTGTGCATGTTTTGGCTGGAGTCACTGTGTATGCTCTCTACGGGAGCAGAGTAGCGCATGGATTCGCCATCTTGCCTGGTTAGGAACCATAGTCATGCGGCCAAGCCACGCTCTGTTTTTGCAGGTGACTTGCTTAAGCCTGTCGCCAATCGACGAAGCGTGTCGCCGATCGCCAGTCGACGTGCCTGGAGTGTGAACAACCGGCGAAGATGGAAGATACACCTGCTTTCGGGACTGTGCCACGGAAGTTCGAAAGCAGTTTTAGTCTGTTCGGTAACGGAAATCGCATATGCGCCGCCCATAGTGCCGAATAACATGCACCGCTGCTGCCGCATGGTCAAATGGCGCCAGCTATGGAAGATAAGCAACAACTCACAAACACAAAATAGTGGTCCTCCGATATTCAAGAAGCGCCCCACGAAGCTTTTTTAAAGAAATAATCTTTCTTAGTGCGCAAGGAAAGGTTTCAGAAAGAAACCAGATAGGACAGAGTGCAGGGGCTGCGGAAGTATACCTGAAGTGGGGGGAGGGGATTGATTGATTGATATGTGGGGTTTAACGTCCCAAAACCACTATATGATTATGAGAGACGCCGTAGTGGAGGGCTCCGGAAATTTAGACCACCTGGGGTTCTTTAACGTGCACCCAAATCTGAGCACACGGGCCTACAACATTTCCGCCTCCATCGGAAGTGCAGCCGCCGCAGCCGGGATTCGAACCCGCGCCCTGCGGGTCAGCATCCGAGTACCTTAGCCACTAGACCACCGCGGCGGGGCGGGGGGGAGGGGACGTTTGCAAAAATATATATATATATATATATATATATATATATATATATATATATATATATATATATATATATATATATATATATATATATATATATATATATATGTATATATATATATATATATATATGAGCATTGCTTTCTATCTGTTTTTGCTACGGCGAGAAAAAGAGGAGGGAGGGGTCATAGCAGCTTTCAGTGGTATGGTATGCCCCCCCCCCCCCTGGTTCCTAACCTGTGGGGGCGACGGCCCCCCCCTCCCCAGAGGCTCTGACAGAGCGCACTCCTATCTGTGTGCTCTGTTCTATGGGACGTTCCCCTGCGTACTAAGAAAGATTGTTTCTTTCAAAAACGCAATAATCATCCCAAGTAGCCACTATTTTGCTCATAGAGAATTGATCATTTCACTATGTTTTTCGCAAATGGGGCCAAATCCACACAAATAATTCGCTGTTTAAGCTTATAGGGGCACGAATGTAAAGCAAATAGAAGCACCAGTTCATAGCTAACGAGCTACAGAGCACACGACGGTCACTTGACAGGTTCCAGGCAGACGGCAACCACTTTCGACGGTGCGGCCTGTGCACCGGCTTAACCGCAGTACATGGGTGCTAGCGGCGTTGAAAAACAAATGCGCTACTCTGTCACCTAAAGTGACTCTAGTTTTGGCACTACTCTGTTACATACAGTGACTCTAGTTTTGGCACGTGGTGTGACCTACGATTCTTCCACGCAATGTTACGCCCGTTAAACTCTCTCTGATCACATTCTTATAACGTTTCTTTACGAAGCAGTTTTAAGCGCTGGCGTTGCCGCGCGGTAGAACTGGCCCCGCTCGAATCCTTGGTTATAATCTGGCTGGAATGAAGGTACTTAATTTTGTGCATCTATCTTGAACTTAAGCTCACGGACAACGCCGATTTTTTTTTTTTTTTTTTTGCTCACAGGCCACGCAGTCGGCGCCGACATCAAAATTTCACTGAAACAAGCTCTTTACACTATCGCGCTAACACGTGGTGTTTCACCGTGAGGTATTATTATTGCGATACCAATTATTGGACACATTTACGGGTTCTCGCCATTTCCGTCGCCTCCATTTTCTTTTTAAAGTCCAAATTGATAGCAAGGTCCCATGCACTATATGCTCTACCCATGGGTAAAAGCACGCGAGTGCTGCCAAAGAGTGCGGCTGAAGCAGCGATGAAACAAGCTGGCTATTTCGGTCGCACTGAGGGCGCATGCGATAACAGGCAGTTTAAGTTTACCGTACGTATAGGGACGTCATTTACGCAAACCTGAAAAGTGTACGGTACGTGCACGCGATCTGAAATGCTTTTAGCTATACGTACGTGACGCATGATGAAATTTTTTTTATATGTGGGGTTTAACGTCCTAAAACCACCATATGATTATGAGAGACGCCGTAGCAGAGGGCTCCGGAAATTTCGAACACCTGGGGTTCTTTAACGTGCACCCAAATCTGAGCACACGGGCCTACAACGTTTCCGCCTCCATCGGAAATGTAGCCGCCACAGTCGGGATTCAAACCCGCGACCTGCGGGTGAGCAGCCGAGTACCTTAGCCATTAGACCATTGCGGCGGGGTGCGGTGAGATACCACGTATAGCTCCATCTTTTGGCCATCATGAACACTCTGTACTGATTATGCAGCCTAGTTCGAATTGTGCGTTGTACTCTAAATTGGAGCCACCAAGCGACTTACCTACGATGGTTTCTCCTGTGTCGCTGATTGTGTTTCGTATACGAACCTGCTGCTCGCGCATCACGCTCAGCTGTATACAGCTGCAAACAGTGCGAGCGCTGAAAACGTTTTCGTGCGATTATGTCAAGCGGACAGCGATCTCGGTCGACCGCACTTTATGTCTCATGTTTTCCTCGAAAGGGTTGCATTCACTGAAATTGCGTTGCAGGTATAAGTGGTCAGTCACTCTTCGAAAAGCCGGAACCGCTCCAATAATCATGTCGGCGTGTTTCGATGCAGGCTATCAGCGCGCGCTCAAACACGTTATCTTGTTCGAGCACCCGCGCGAAGCTGTCTACGTGCTCAAGAAACGCACGCAACGAAGTGGATCTCATATACGTTCGTGAGACCTGCTCACAAACGCCCTGTTCTGCGCATGCGTACTGCTTACACGTAAAAGCTCTACGTACGCAAAGCCTCTACGTACGTGAAACTAGAACCGTCTAACGTCACCCCGCATTCGCTGTCTGCCATCGATTGCTCCTTAGGCAGAGAGGAAACGCGCAAACGTTATTTCCTTGGGTGAAGTAGCATGAATGCTAGGGCGAGGGCTCGTTCATTCGAAAGGCGCTGGATCCAGCAGGAACTGTGAACAATTTGATCATCATCCACACGGTCTTGAGCGCAGGCGCGCGCTAACTCGGCAGACATCATGAAACGGCTCGCTTCGCTTTCTGACAACAGACTGCATGAAAACCAGTTCTCACCCTTGAATTATGGTGGTTTTGGAACGTTACACCCCACAGATAATCATCATCATAATCATCACCATCATCGTCATCGCCCTTCAATGACTGTACGCGTATTCCCTTGCGCAAGCGTTTTAGAGCGAAGCTGTTCAAGCCGAGCCCGAAGGGGTGGAGTAATGCCCGAAACTACACGAAGAAGACAACGCGTAAAAACACAGCAACACGTGATGCACTTCGTGTGACTGCGTGTTTCTACGCAATTCGGGAAAGACAAAAGAAACTATACGAATGGCATGCAGTTAGGAGGGCTATGCTTAACGCATGTATTATTGCCTCACAAAATCACGCCAGATGTCCAAACATGCGAATGAAGCAATGAGTGAGAACTTCAAGGAACCATGCAGTCATTAGGTACAAGAAGCTCAGACATATTTAACTATCATCAGCAGCAAAAGTATCAACATTGAGACCAGCTGCGTGTTAATTACCGATTCGTATAGCGGGCCCTGCACTTATCCGCAAAAACAAATTCTCAAAGGGAATGGCGTAGTGGGCACTTCGCAACTGAAGGTGCAGGAGACATTTTCGTATTGTTCGAAGCGGCCAATATTACGCGCTGTTATGCCAGCGAGTCCTCGTCAAACGTCCGTGCCTCTGAAACAGGCAATCTGGGTCAAGGCCAGCCCGCAGCCCGCCGGGCGCGAACAACTCCACGGCGTGAACACGCGCGGCGCATCTGTGGCCCACGTGCATTGAGTCAGCGTCGCACGTGACAGCGAGCCGGCGTCCTCATGTCTGGTGGCCTGACGCATCGCGCGGCGAACCCCATTGGAGGAGCCTGCTCTGAAGACCAGCGGCGCTTCTGATTGGACATTTTAGTTGGGCCCGGTGTAAATAAAAGAAGCCCTGCGGCGTGTCGCGATCAGCGGTTTTAGGCGAAAGGCTGACCTATGTATTAGAGAGAGGAGCTCGGCTCTTCGAGTCTCTGCCGGCCCCAGTGCCGAAATTGTAACGCCTCTGTATATATGCTGTACATAAACCTTGTTTAACTCACCGTCGTCTCGTCCGCTCGTCTCCTCAGCTCTGCGCAGAAGCAGTCGCGAGCTGAGAAACATACGCTACCAAACGGCTGGTGACCTTCCCGGCGGGGTCGAAAGCAGTGGCGCCTCCGGGACCGCGTCGGCGTCGCCGTCTTTCGCAACAGTGGTGGCTTCGGCGGGATCGGTCCGCCGTTTCTCAACAGTGGTTGGCAGCTGCGGGATCGGCCGGCGTCAGCGACATCGATGCGGTGAGTGCCTGATGTTTTCCCCTCAGTTCACCAGACTACTCTAGCTCAGGTTGTAGTAGTTTAGAGAAAGGGCTGTGTGAAGCATTGAAGTGAGCTTTGATCGTTTCAAGCCAAGTTGAAGTGCTTTGAAACCAAAGTTAATGCGGAGGTGGTAAACACGGGAGGGTGAAAAATTGCTTGCGCGTCTTGCTAGTAGGCTTATAGTGGGTACGGCAAGTAGATTCTTAACAGGGGCAAACAGCAAGAGGCTAGTGTGAACGATGGAGAACCTTAAAGTGAAGGAACTCATCGAAATTTGTGAGGAACTCGGCATTACTTTGGGCCGTGCGAAACGAAAGCAAGCGATCCTTGATATCATGAAGGATGAGGGAGTGTCGGCTGAGGAAGTCGATGAGGCCTGGGTGGATATTAAAGCACGCCGTGAGGAGGCTGAAAGGCGAGAAGTAGAAGCTCGCGAACGTGAACAAGCTGAAAGGCGCGAAGCTCGCGAAGAGGCTGAAAGGCGCGAAGCTCGCGAACGTGAAGAAGCTGAAAGGCGCGAACGTCGCGAGGAGGCCGAGAGACAGGAGCGCCTTGAGATGAAACGACTAGAATTGGCAATCCTACAGTGTTCGCAGGCGCCTAGCGTAGCTTCTCCGACGATTCAGGTCAGCGGTTTTAGAATTCGGGACCAACTGCCACCGTTCGTAGTAGGCGAGGACATGGCGAAGTATCTCGTCAAGTTTGAACACGTCTGTGAGCGAAATGCTTTGGAGCAGTCTCTTTGGGCGCGGAACCTGCTAGCTCTTCTTCCCGGCGAAGTGTCCGACGCGATAACTTGCTTGTCGAGGGAAGCGTTTGAGAGCTATGACGAGGTTAAGGAAGTGCTCTTGAGACGTTATAAGTTGTCACCCGAGGCTTTCAGGCAAAGGTTCCGGTATGCTGAAAAGGGGAATGAGTCACACGTTGACTTCGCGTTTCGTCTTAAAGCCGATTTGATTGAATGGCTTAAGGGCGAAGGTGTTTATGACGACCGTGATAAAGTGGTGGAATGCGTTGCATTGGAGCAATTCTACCGCTGCATCGAGGAGGATGTCAAACTTTGGCTGCAGGACAGACTTGGGGACGTACAGTTAAACAAGGCAGCTGAGTTAGCTGAGGAGTATTATACTCGCCGAAAGTTGCATAGCAGGGCAGCGCGCGTTGAAAAGGATGAAAGGAAAGAGGGCTTTTCAAGGAAACCTGATCAACGGAAACCCGCTCCGCACCGTAATTTCAAGAAGGACCCGTCTCTTACGAAGGACAGTGTAGGGGAAGGGCAAACAGAAGCGGAGAAATCGAGTGAGGTTTCTACCACACAGGCATTAGAACCGGAAAACAAACGGAAGCCGCTAATCTGCTACAACTGTAAAAAGGAAGGGCACATCGCGAGAAACTGTCAGGAAAAGTTTGCCTTCGCAACGATCCGAGAATCAGAAAAAAACATGCGGTTGTTGGAGCCGTATCTCCAAGAAATTAGGGTCAATGAGAAAACGTGCCGAGCACTTAGAGACTCAGCGGCAACCATGGACGTTGTCCATCCTTCATTGGTGTCTCCGGATGACTTCACAGGAGAATGCGCGTGGATCAGGCAAGTCGCCGAGGAGCAGAGTGTTCGCTTACCAATCGCCACCGTTGTCATTGAAGGCCCGTTCGGTAAGCTTTGCACCGAAGCGGCTGTGTCTGCCGCGCTGAATGGTCGTTTTTCTTATCTTTTCTCCAACAACTCGGAGCAGCTTCTCAAAGAGCAGGGCAAATCGTTCTTCCCCAACTTAGCGTGCATGGCTCCCACGCGATCGCAAGCGCGAAAGCTTTCGCGGAAGCTTGACTTGGTTCCATGCGGTGAACTCTCAAGTGACCTTGTCGGCGGGTCGACGGAACCCCAGAAAGGAAATTTTCCGCATGAGTCATGTGAGCAGTCACGCGAGCGGCCCGTCGCGGGAGCGGCCGGCGCGGTATGCGCTGGGGGAGACGACGTGGCGCCATTGAGTCAGAGCGAGAGGGTTGCAACGCTCTCGCCTGTAGCGGAAAGTTGGAGCGAGCTGCCGAGAGTTGATCGAGAGACGCTCATTCGAGGGCAGCGTGAGGATCTCTCGATTGAAGCGCTAGTGGAAAGCCAAATTGAAGCGCGAGTGGAAAGCCAGAAAAACGCGGCAAAAGTGCTGTCGAAGGAGCACTACGAGAAATCGGGGAAGAAGCGCGCTTTTGAAGTTGATAATCAGGTAATGCGGCTGCAGCCACCCAAAAGGAACAAGCTTGAGGTTGATTGGGAAGGGCCCGCCAAAGTATTATCGAAGCCTTGCGATACAAATTATGAGGTGCAAGTAGGAAGGCGGCAGCACAAAATTTACAACTTGATGAAACCCAATGTTCAACATCAAGCGGTCGTAAATCAGCTGTTGAAGGCTTCAGTGGAAGAGGAAGCAGAAAATTTGAGTTCTAGTGAGGTGATCGAAGGGAGATCGAAAGTAATTTGTGAGCAGATAAACCTAGAGCCTAGCTTAAGTGAAGGAGGACCTGAGAAAGAGGACCTGAGAAAGATTGGTTCCGAGTTTGAAGACGTGTTTTCGGACCGCCCCGGAAACATGAGGGTGATCGAACACGATATCGAGCTAAGCGGTGAGGAGTCAATCCGTAGCAAGCCGTATCGTTGTTCCCCTGTGCAACGTCGAAAGTGTGAGCCGCTCTTGGTGCCGCATAAGTATCGTCGCCTAAAAGTGGCCGGTTACTGAAGTGGAGCATGTTGCTCCACAGCGCAACTTTGACGTTCGCTAAAGAAAAAAAAAAGGTAAACGCTAATGCAGGTGCATTGAGCAGTGCGTTCCAGCTAGTAACTTCTCAACCTTTCGGTTTCTCGTTGGCGATTCGGGGCAAAATTTTGACCTCATCACGACCTGGGCTGAGCGCTCTCGTTCAGAGTGATCTCAAGGGGCCAACTTTATGTGGTATTCTAATCCGTTACGTTGTTGTACGTGAAAAAAAAAATTGAGTTGTCATTTTAGGGGTCTTTTGTCCCACATGTGCCTCTTGATGTAGAGGGAACAAAATTCCGATAAACACGTAGATAGGTATATGTTGTACTATACTTTGTCTGGTGTTCTGTCGGGTGACCGAGGGCACTTGCTTGTGTCGTGTGTTGTCTGTTGTCGAACCGTTCTTAGCAAGTTGCAGAACCATCGACAAGTGCTGAAACCGAAAATGGTCAGAAGAGACGAGCGAAGTTGGCCAGCAAGTTGTGGCGACAAGCCAGTGGAGCGGGGATCCGTCGTCAATGATGGGATGTGTTCCCGGAACAGTCTGGAGCTGTATTCTCCCCATGGCCCTGGAGGCGAACCTGGAGGGACCTGGCGAACGAGCGCACCTGACATCCGAGCCCCGTGGAAGCAGCTCGTCTTTCCGGTGCATTGTCTGGCGGCGGGGGTGCTGTTATGCCAGCGAGTCCTCGTCAAACGTCCGTGCCTCTGAAACAGGCAATCTGGGTCAAGGCCAGCCCGCAGCCCGCCGGGCGCGAACAACTCCACGGCGTGAACACGCGCGGCGCATCTGTGGCCCACGTGCATTGAGTCAGCGTCGCACGTGACAGCGAGCCGGCGTCCTCATGTCTGGTGGCCTGACGCATCGCGCGGCGAACCCCATTGGAGGAGCCTGCTCTGAAGACCAGCGGCGCTTCTGATTGGACATTTTAGTTGGGCCCGGTGTAAATAAAAGAAGCCCTGCGGCGTGTCGCGATCAGCGGTTTTAGGCGAAAGGCTGACCTATGTATTAGAGAGAGGAGCTCGGCTCTTCGAGTCTCTGCCGGCCCCAGTGCCGAAATTGTAACGCCTCTGTATATATGCTGTACATAAACCTTGTTTAACTCACCGTCGTCTCGTCCGCTCGTCTCCTCAGCTCTGCGCAGAAGCAGTCGCGAGCTGAGAAACATACGCTACCAAACGGCTGGTGACCTTCCCGGCGGGGTCGAAAGCAGTGGCGCCTCCGGGACCGCGTCGGCGTCGCCGTCTTTCGCAACAGTGGTGGCTTCGGCGGGATCGGTCCGCCGTTTCTCAACAGCGCACAGATATTCCTCTCCTTGCGGCGGGGTTGTGGTGTCCACCGAGTAGCAATGCTGCAGGCTACCGATCGAGAAGGCCGTGTGTACGGGGATCACCGTCGCGTTCTACGCGTGAAGGCCATGATCAAGCATCCTCCGCATTTAACAACGACGCTCGCTCCTTCGCCACAGGTGCCTTCCGCCGACGTCCGTTCACAAGTGTCACAATACTCGGCGGTGGTATACCGATTATTGTGCTCCTTCGCATCGTGGCGTAAAGATCTCGCTAGCGCTGTTGTCAGCCATTAACCTCTTGGACTCTCTATGGGAAGGACGCGTGTCATTCGCTCGGAGGAACAAGAGCGAGAATCGAAGAAGCGCGAATGAGCGTGAAATCAACGCGAAGTTGTACTGCCGCAGAGCGTGCATGCCGCAGTCGCTGGTTTCCATCTTCACAGTACGGGAAATGCTCTTACTTTTTTTATATAACGCACCTTTGGTGCGCACAAGGTTGTAACTGATCTCGCTGATCATAAACAGTCGGTGTCTTAGACTGAGCGAGGAAAGGGGTCTTACTAAACATGGCATCTGGCTTTCTAGTATAGCGCATACCCGAACTACTTCATAGCAGATAGGGGAAGAAGTGTACGTTTAATAGCTCCTTTTTAGGGGCGAAGCTCCTTAGGGCGTGGGCTGTGCGTCTCCTGTAGCCTGTATGTAGCCACCTCTAGTTTAGTTCTTGCGGTGTTCACTAGATGGCGGTACCGTCCCCTGTATGTAGCCACCTCTAGTTTAGTTCTTGCAGTGTTCACTAGATGGCGGTACCGTCTCCTCTATGTAGCCACCTCTCGTTTAGTTCTTGTAGTGTTTACTAGATGGTGGTACTTGTAGCTGATGATGAAAAGATGCAAGATGTTATAAACTAGAAAGCGGTACTTGTAGTTGATGAAAGACGCGAGATCTTATACAGGAACCGCTCTCCCTTCATTTCACAGACCATAAAGCCGTCATAATGAAGGGACATCGCAAGCCATCCATCGTCTAAGAACAAATAAAAGTTGATTTGTGTATATACACACACAGCGTTTCTCACGTCTTTACATGAAGATCGACTGGGCGAATTACACGGAAGATTCACAGTTTACCGATGAATCCCTCCGGAGCTTCGCCCATTCATCATCATTCACCCCGTGAATATGCCGTAATTTTTTTATGTTAGCCACGATATTAATGATACTGTATTGCTGTGTATTAGTTTTAATTTATTCAGAGCTGATAGGAATATATGAACATCGGGGGCCGAATTGAAGTAAGTTTTCCTTGGCAATATTTTCACCTAATTGGTTGAGGGCATTCCGTAACAACTGTGTGACTATTGGGCCGTCTTTGTTACGGCGCATATTACTAGCGTGAGTGATTCGAGAATGCGAGTCCTGGCAATTATAAAATGGCCTGTACTTCACGCGGAATCACCCCGTTTGTCACTCTGGCGGCGGATGCGGTTGACCACACACGACGAAGTTCGGTGTACACGACGTACCGAACTACACCGAACACCCGTGCCAGGCGTTGATGTTAGTCGGAGAAAAACGGTTTCATCAGGTTGAAAAAAACAAAACGGACGGTTACTGTCCTTCTTCTCCCTCTTTTGTGAACGCCATGATTTCCGTCCGAGCTCCATATAATATGTTTCAAGTGCCTCTGCCGGAAATGTGATTGTGAGAACTTGGCTCCTTCTGTCATCATTTCACAGGCAGGTATACATTGCTGACGTGGTCCCTCGTCTTTTCGTGGCAGCGTAACGTCGCAGTCATACCAGGACACAACGCAATGTAATGAGTCTTCGTGCACATTGCAGTGAATGTCTCGCAAAATATTACGCCTAATAGGCGTGTATAAACGTCGAGAGGGTTTTACGATACGACGTTCTTATTTATCACCATAGCTTTGCCGACACCAGCCAATACGAGACGCGAACAAAATTAGACGCCTATCCCAACGATATCGGCCCGCATGATTTCTCGTGTTGCGCATCACATTCGCCGAGCTCAAGCTCATAAACGTTAGCGCTTCTGATCACCAGCGCGTTTTGCCATACGTGCAGAGCGCGCGCGCATCTTTATCTCCAGATCTCCAACCATCCCGCCTAATGTAGATCGGAATTGTCGCGACGAACGTTTATTGCGTCTCCCTCCATTTGCAGTCCCTCACTCGCTATACAGGCTGTGCGTTCTGGTATCACCACAACCTCTGTAAAGCTTCAGCGCTATATGGTCCTCCATATATACTGCCATGCATGAACTCGGAATACGCGCAGGATGAGAAAGATATAACAACGCGCGAACTCGCTCAGTCGCTTTTTGTCCAGCTGTGGTGGCGCACTGCCAGCACGGTAGCTCCACTCGAAAACCTTGGAAGTGCTAACGTATCACACGGCACACACCATGCACCCGCGTCTGTTTCAGCAGATCTCATGCGTCTCGTAGGCTCGAGCGCTTAATAAGACGGATCTAGAAAGAGACAGAGGAATCCGAGACCTGACGGCGCGTGAAAAGTCGGAGCAGCTATATTATAGTCGCGGCCTACGCACGTTTAACGCGCCGCATAAGAGAGCCAAGTGACCTCGCACGTCACGAGGCGATTGTGCCGGCGGCTGTGGCAGCGAAGACGCGATCGCGAAATGAACAAGTCCCATTCACGTCTCGTGTTCCAGGAGGCACCCGCCGACTGCGCCTTTGTCGTATGCCTTGGTTCGCCTCCCCCTCTTCCCGCTGCTGGACCGCGCGTGGTTCGTCAGAAGTAAGGAATTCCGTGCAGACTATATGGAAGGTGTGGATTTAGCCTCAGCTTAAAGATACCTAAGTGAACTCGTGGATTGAACAGAAGGAAATCAAAAAGGGTGTCACTCCGCCATGCCAAGCCTGTTCACACACGCTTGTTTTCTCCGCCCGCTAGTTGTCCCATTTCTTCCTGAATGCTGGTTTGTCACGCGGTGTCGACCTCGTGACACCAAACATCCGGTGTCAGAGTAATACATACGGCAAAGGACCATTGAGTAAGTCATTTACTTACGGTGTCAATAAGCAGCGCTTCTGGAAAGCGGCCAATGAAACGTCCGTACACACATTTGTCGTCATTTGCACGAAAAGGCAATTAACCGGGCTTAGTATGAAATCCGGACTGGCTACATTTTTGCGTGTTCCGTGTCGACAACACTGCACCTAATTGCTTTTGCGTCGAACAGGCGTCGTCTGACATCCGAAGCGGAAAGGGTTAACCACGCGTCCTTCTCTCGTTGCTTTCCACGTTGGTTTACTGGCGTTGTTAACACGTTGCTGTTGTTGTTCAGTGACCCCATTTTAAGCGGCACTCTCTGTGCGTCCGGAGTGCCAATGAGCCCATCAATCATTCTCTCGGTGGTAAATCTCAATGCCACGTCTTCTTTGTCTTGAACCATTTCAACTGAGATCAAGAAACACACGCACACACAAAGAGAAGGAAAGTTACGTATGAATCGAAGCAAGGATCATCTGTTGAGGCCCAGCTGCGCATAGGTACTTAAGCTCGTGGCAATGTACGACGCTAACAGTCCTCATCAACGCTAAGAATCGACCACCTCCCAGCAATGATTATGAGCCTGGACCTCGTTTCTCAGGGAGTTTAAAGGAGGGGAGTGCGTCGAGGCAGTATGGGGGCTGATTCATTTCGCAATTAATGGTGCTGCATATCTAGATACGCCCGCTTGAAATATATAACGCGTTCAACAACGAAGTGGACCAACTTCGGAGGCAAGAACGTAATGAGGTTCGTCAAAGAACGAATAGGAATGCAAAACTAGGCGAGTCGCAATACGTTATTGCTGTAAATACGCAAAAGAACCGGTTCGAGCAAGAACACGTCCACGCCCCTTAACGCTGCTCACCAACAAACTTCAACGCGGTCCATTCTCCAAAAGCCTTGGATCAACATAAATATATAAAACTACTGGCCCATTAGCTACCATCATGGCACTTACAATTCCACTTTTACGATCATGTGGCCTAGTTTTACAATTTTATATTTACAATCCTGTAGTATATAGTTTTATGATGTCAGCACTTCAGGTGTGCTGCAATGCCGTAGCGGTGTGAACGAGCTGACTATATTAGAGGCTCGAACAGAAGTATATTGATGAGAAATTGAAGTAACTTGAGAAATAGAAGCAACGTGAATACGATACGAGATTTACCATTCTTAATAATTAACCCATTAGTTGCATTCAGTGCACAGGAACGGTCCACACAAACGGAATATGGACTTCACGGGTGGGGCGACACCTCTCAAGCCAATCGCGGGTTCCCGAAAATTTTGTGATGACGTACGACGTTCGCGCTAGCTGAAACGTTGATTGACCAAACGCAGCGCGATGGTGCACTGATTGGCGATGATTTCATTTCAACGGGTGCAGCGGCTTCGACGGATGCCGATCGAAGCGGAGGAAAGATCAGCCCACGTAATGGGCGCCCCGTAACGGAGGAAGAGTGTAGCACGCGCTACGACTGCGACGTTTACTTTCTCTGAAACGAGGGCGGCCGTTTGCGCAGCTGTTTTCCGAAGCGCTCGTGCACGCATTGCGGGAGAGAGTGCGCGCAGCCGACGACGTTCTCCGTGTTGACTTTGCTCGCGTTCTCTCTCACTTCTCGCTTCTCTTCTCTCTTTCGTTTGCTTTCTGGCGGAGTCCTTGAAAAACGATCGCTTCCCACTGGGGCGGTGTGCAACGTCGATGCATCGTGCTCGTTTGCCGTCTTCGTCGAGGGACGGCGCCCGTGTCTGCTGCGGTGGCGTTTTGTGTGTAGTCTGCCGTTCGCCCTACGGCACGTAATAGCGTAGCCATGAGCGGTAGTTTTCGATCCTCCCCTCAACCGCCAAACTGAAATTGTTGAATATTGTATGTATACACACGCACGCAGAAGTACACGCACGATAATGCATAAGAGGTGATTGAACCCAACCATCGCCCATGAGCACTTCTAACTACGCCCCTGGTGAAAGAAAACCTGCACAAAAAAAGGCCTGTCTAATTACAGCAAGGACACTCTTTTATGCTCTCATTTTCTTCCCCTTCAAATGTATTAGGGAGTTTTTGAATAGAGGCACCAAAGCTCTTTACGTATGGATGCCTTGGGTCAAACCGGACCAATGAGTTTTCGAATAGAGTCTGCGGCACTTTGGACACTCCCCCTATTTTATGTCACTCTAGTCTTGGCGGAGAACCGTCACTTCGGTTGGTGCAGCATCGTTTGTCTGACTTTTGGAGCACACTTTGGGGCTCCCGATAAATTTGAGAAATAGCGTCCCCAACCCAAAACCCAAACAAGGTTTTGGTTTTGCGCGTGCACAGTGGTTTTTACGCTATTTCTTTGGGGCCCCAAACTTTTTGCGGCTCATTCGAAGCGAGGGGAGGAATTCGCGTCCAAGCCATACGAAGTTGTTTTGCGCAAGCAGTACCCGTTTCTTCTGTTTGTTATTTTTTTAAGGGACCGACAACCTGTTCGTATAGCACCGTTATTATTTGAAAAAAAAATACTTCTTTTAATGGGCTTTTTATCTTCCGTTTCTTCGTATTGTTTTACAGAGGCTTCTAGCGGAAGGTTAACCTCAATTTTCTGTGTCGTTTGTCAACGCAAGATGTGAGACCGATCGCAGAGAAAGCGAGTTACGTGGTCGAACTGCGGCGGAGGATGAGCAGAATTCCCATGTGGGCAATACGGAACATGCTTCTTGCCGCGCGCCACGGTGGTCTAGTGGATAAGCTACTCGGCTGCTGACCCGCACGTCGTGGGATCAAATCCCGGCTGTGGCGGCTGCATTTCCGATGGGGGCGGAAATGTTGTAGGCCCGTGTACTCAGATTTGGGTGCACGTTGAAGAACCCTAGGTGGTCAAAATTTCCGGAGCCCTCCACTACAGCGTCTCTTATTATCAATTGGTGGATTTGGGACGGTAAACCCCATATATCAATCAATCGATTCTCAGCGGAAACCGAGCCTACAGTGTTGGAGAAGCTTCAGGACTGAAGTAGGTCCTTTTGTTGAGATTAGACCCACTTCGTGAGCATTTCATAGTATTGTGGAATCTACGTCGCCGCTAGCGATGATGCTAAAATGTTCGATAGCGAGTGTGTAAATGCCGACACGCTTCGCCGCTTCTCAGCTGATCGACGGTCGACGCTGCATTCGCCTCTATCAGTGCGAGTGTGCTACTGCAAAGCAACTTTCCATTTACCGGGCACAGGTTCGCCCAAATAAACAGTGTTATCTGACCATCAAACTGCGCATTCCGCCGATAGAAGGGCGGAATGCGCAGTTTGATCCCATTGCCCACACACTTGATAGCGCTTGGCAGCTGTATCCACATAACGATGCATGATTGCGTTTCATGCATGCTATGCCACCCGTAGACCCCTACTGACGACAATATTAAATGTATAAGTTCCACATCCTGAAAGCGCGATATCATTACGAGGGACGTTCTTGAAAGGCTTCGGAAATTTAGACTAGCTGGGGCTCTTTTCACCTGCAGCATGCCGCCTCCATCGAAATGCGGTCGCCGCGGCTGGTATTCGATCACACCACCTTTGACACAATAGTCGAAAGTCATAACCACATCTAGACCACCACGGTATACGGTGACAACCTCCCTATACCGGGACGTGACGGACAAGTAGATACGCAAGGAGAAGTACAGTGCACATACAAGAAGGAAATAGAAAAGTAGTCGTGTACGAAGAAAAGCAGAATGTACAATACTTTTTGTCCGGGTGATACAGACCAGGTAGATGGTCACGTGAAGCTATCACAGACTGCCGATATGTGACAACACTGAGAATGAGTATGGCTTGGACGCAAATTCCTCCCCTCGCTTCGAATGCGCAAGCGTCAAAGAGGCCCTGCAACACTTTTCTGAATAATCATAGATTCACCACTCCCTCAGAGTTTATTGCCGCACGAATCCACTGCCGTTTCCGAATAAGAGGAGTTTTCGAATAAGAGCCACAAAAAGTTTAAAGAAATAGCGTAAAAACCACTGCGCACGCGCAAAACCAAAACCGCGTTTGGGTTTTGGGTTGGGTACGCTACTTCTCCAATTTATCGGGAGCCCCAAAGTGTACTTCAAAAGTCAGACAAACGAGACTGCACCAACCGAAGTGATGGTTCTCCGCCAAGACTAGGGTGACATAAAATAGGGGGAGTGTCCAAGTGCCGCAGACCCTATTCGAAAACATCGATAAACGTGTGCGCAGTATTACATTTTTTTCTTTACACAGCACGTGTCTACAGAGAAGGCGTACGTAAAAACAGCAAAAGCAAGCCGAGCAAATATCGTGCTTTACATATATTAAAAGATTTTCGATAAGGGATGTTCTCAAGAACACGCGCCAAACTACGCAAGACCCAGCAGTTCTTTTGCCCAAGAAGCCGAGCGAGAGCCGGCGCCACTAGAACGCTAAAGTCATTTCGCAATACCGATTGTTGATTTGAGTGATCAATATGTGAGGTTTAATGTCCCAAAGCCACCATATGATTATGCGAGACGCCGTAGTGGAGGGCTCCGGAAATTTCGACCCCCTGGGATTCTTTAACGTGCATCCAAATCTGAGTACACGGGCCTACAACATTTCCGCCTCCATCGGAAACGCAGCCGTCGCAGCCGGGATTCGATCTTGCGAACTGCACGTCACCAGCCGAGTACCTTAGCCACTAGACCACCGAGGTGGGGTGCGATACCGATTGTCATGAGGTTATTCATGGCAGCAGGAGTGATCGTCGATGAATGCTTATCATTACAAGTGTTTTATTGGTATCAGTACAATGCGAATGATTCAGTGGCAGAGAAAAAGTACCTAAGTCAGGAATGAGGTCGATCAGCGTCTTGCCTGGTTGGCCACTGAAATTGCCGGTCATAGTTTCCAATCCTGCAGTGGTGATGCGAAAAATATATACAGTTAAAACTCGATTTAACGAAGCGACGTTCATTTTCAATTTTTTGTTCGTCAAATTGAGAAGTTTGCGAAATCAAGAAAGGGACTTTTCGGTCCTTCGAAGCATAAAATTGTAACTTAGTGACACCCAAGCACTACCATGATATTCTTTTCGTGGCACCCTGTGTGTATACGCGCCTGAAAAGTCCGCGAGGGTGCCTCGATGGGGGCCCTGACATACAAGGGACATCATGTCCGGGTGATGCAGACCAGATAGATGGTCACGTGAAGCTATACCAGAGTGCCGATATGCGACAACGCTGAGAATGAACGCAGTGATGCTGCGTACACGCCAATTGAGAAGGCTGGGAGACGATATCTGCCGTATAAACCAATAAATTACGATCTATAGCAACCGCCTCTGGTACCATCTGGTACCTAAGATCACTACGGGCTGCCGAGTCCGTTGTTTCGTGCACGAGTATGGTGTGCATCCCCGTTAAAAGAAAGCTGGGACCGCAGCTAGGGTGCGTAAATGTTTTAGTGAGACAGCGTTAGAGCACACGCTCGAAGAAAAACCAGTAACAGTCAAAATTAGAAGGAAACCATGCTGATGTTTCTTATTCTTTTTTCTTTTTCACTCAGTTATCATTTTAAGGAAAAACTTCGTCAAATCTACTTTGGTGGCCAAATCAGTTGCAGTTAAATATGGTTGACGACAACACTGAACCCTACGGATATCTTGCAGGGAATCGAATTTTCTTCGATAGAGCAGGCGGTTCGTAATCAGGTTTCATTAGAACAAGTTTTAACTTCAAGAAACACTTGTTATCCCACTTTTTGTTGTGTAATATGTATTAAATTTTTTTCAACGCCAGGTATTTCCCACGTTCTTCTGTTCTTCAAGGGCTAACAACACTCATGAATACATCATTTATGAACGCTAACGAATTTATAATCACCCAAAAACCTTTATTTTCATTGTATTCTGATCTCACTGTAGCGTATATAAAAAATGCAGTGCGGTTTGAGCAGGCAGTCGTCCCGACGTCGCACTGGTTTGTCCATCCTCTTTCACGAGTTCTTCAGCTCCCCGTAAGCCGTCCACGCAGCCGAACAATGGCCCTCTCTGTACATTTCTTATGCTGATCATCGAGTACTTAAACGGTCCGTCTCGTAACATCGCCGAAATCACTTGCTCATGAATATTTGACAGAAAGCTGAATGACTAACGTGTTATAGACCGTGGAGCATATATTACTTGAATGTTCCGCGTACAGCGAGAAAATAATTTTTTCGAGTGACAAACGCACATGATTTGTCCTTTTCCGTTAAAGTTACGCGTCATATTAGGTTTATAGCTCTGAAATGACCGAGGCCCTTTATGTCAGGCCCTTCAAAACAACGACGTGTTTCGGTGATATTATCCAGTTATCCCTCAGAAAATGGCATATTGGAAAAGTTTACTGATTCACCATTACATATAGTACAGCCTGCCTTACCAGTAATCTCATCTGTAAATAATTGTATCAGGTTCCCTCACGGATTTCCTTGCTCTTTATTTTTTGTTATTTAAATAAATGTTTTCCGCCCTTCTTGTATTCTTGAATCCCCTTCCCCATCCGTATACAGAGTAGTAAGCCAGCGGTTATATCCGTAGCGGGAAAACAAAAATAAAACTCTTTTTCTAATTGCCTTTCTCGCTTCCCTCTTTCTCTTTGAGTACTAATACCGCTTGGTGAATATATTCGGCCACTTATTAGAAAAGTTCAGATTTGTAAGCCCCACCCGTTTTGCAATACCACCGAAGAGGGGTCTTGAAGCACATAAAAGTGAAATCAAATGAAATGAAAGCGGTGCTTGTCACGGACATAGCTCCGCGGTACACTATGGAAATTTTGGCTTCGAATAACGGCCACGCCATCGCACGCCGGTCATCCTTTAGTTTTTTTAATCGAGCCCGTTCTTTTGTCAGTCAAGCGAGGGAGGAAACGAAACGAGACGGACATAAAAAGTCCACAATCGCTCAACCCTTTCCCCCGTGTATAGTGCAGCATCGCCGTCGAAGTGCGCGTGCGCAACTTGCGCATCCGGTGCCGTACGAATTCCACCGCGAGCACGAACAGCAGCGCTGACTGCGGAAGCGGTGTTTGTGGCGGCCCGCAAAATAGGCACTGTCGCGCAACCATTGCTTTTCTTTTTTTTTTTTTTTTTTGAGAGAGAGAGTTAGCACGCGGGCGGCTTTGTTCGCTCGAGCAGTCCGCCGGCCGCTTCCTTCCTGCTGCGTCGCGGTCGTGAGCGTGTACTCTCGCGCGGTGGCTGTCGCCGAAGCTGAAACTAAAAAAATGAAAAATTACTAAAATGGAGAAGAGCATCACACAGCAAAGGCACCGCTTGGCTGGCTTCCTCTATGAAACACTCTTTCGCAGCAACTCCCCTCCCGGCTGCCATTCCTCCTCCTCGCTGGACTACATTACACACCCAAAGCGCAGAGTACTTATATACACCGTGGTCGACGTCCTCGCAGTAATAGTGGCGTTTTCTCACAGAAAATTGACCCGTCGTCACACTTTCCCTGCTCGCAGTACACACACGTCGGCGCTTCAAGTAGAGAGCGTGCCTCGCTTGTCGTTTCTTGCGCTAAGCGAGGGTTCAAGCATTATTGAGCTCTATGAGAAAAATTATTTTTATTTTAAAGCTATGCATGAATTCTCCTGGGCACAGAGCTAAAGAGGGAGGGAGCAAGCTGGCAATGTCAATCAGAGGGGCACAACCCTGGCCTATTGGCATGGAAATAGGGAATGGATGAGAGAACATAAAGATATAGGTATAGGAGCAAAGAAAGAAAGAAAAAGAACGTAAACAACTAACGCTAACGCCGAAGTAGTAAACAGAGTAGTCTATAAACACTCGGCTAGGTTGGTTTTGTTCGTAAACTTAAGCAGGTTGTCACGTCGAGCTGCACATTCCCTCAAAAACAGACGATCAATCATCGAAAGTCCTGCCCTTAAGTCCAATTAATCTAAAGTATTAGTTAGCAATACAAGCTGTGTAACACGTACAAGACGGGCTGTCGATCCACACGTTCTTGTCGGTATAAACATTTCCACACTAACACAGTGCCAACCATTAGTTTATTTAAAAGAGCGATTGTACCATGAGGCACGCAGCGATCACTAACATGGAGGGGAAATGATTCGTTTGGGGCACGCTCATTTGGGTGCTGTTTTAGAGGGCGTAGGCGGATCAGCAGGTGAGCTTTGTCAAGTGTACAATTTTTTGGCAGTCACAGTCCCTGTGGGCAAAAGTTGTAGCCAGTCCATCAGCCTCTTCATTTCCAGCAGTCCCCACGCGCGAAGGTATCCGCTGGCAAATGCGGCACACCCCACGAGAAGTAATTTTGCCGGCCGATCCTACGATAGGGCGTATACAAGTGGCCTATTGTTATCTTTCTATCTATCCTCAACAGCCAACCAAGGGTAGCTCTGGGGTCTAAGAATGACGGCTTTCAACGCTATCATTCTCCGTGTATTTCAGAGCAACATCAATCGCAGCTAGTTAGGCTTTGACAGTGAGTGTGAACGGTGTATTCGAAACACGGGACTGATGTTAGTCACACGGCGAAAAAAAAAAGTTGAAGAAGCGCCTTGGCCCTCATTGCGCAAAGGTGCTGACAAGTCTCAGGCCATCACAAGTAACCTATGGTAACCATTTCTTCGATGAATCAATTCCCGTTGCGGCACAGATAAGGTAAGTGCCCATCATGCTTGATGATACACTGGCTGCCTATACCCTCCTGAGAACAGTGCGGATATCACACGTGAACTCAACCAGAAAAAAAAACAAAAAACTACAAAACACGAAGTTTTCCTGGTTCCTGGTCACTTATTTTAAACGCAAGGTCTTTTTTTGAAATATAAATAAAAAAACGAAACCTTAGAAGCCAACTATATTCTTGTTGGGGAGGGTTTCGAGTGGCTGCTGCGAGCCATGGCTACCTGGATTGAAGAGACCACCCACGTTGGTGCTCAAGCCTGGTCACGCAATACGATTTAATTCCATCTTTCTGCGTGTGAACAAAGTTTTGTCACGTATCCTCATTATTACACGGCTTCAGCATATTCTGCTGGACGTCATGGCTTCAGATGTCAGTAACCGAGCGCCCAACTTTTTGATTGATTGATTGATTGATTGATTGATTGATTTATTGATATGTGGGGTTTAACGTCCCAAAACCACCATATGATTATGAGAGACGCCGTAGTGGAGGGCTCCGGAAATTTAGACCACCTGGGGTTCTTTAACGTGCACCCAAATCTGAGTACACGGGCCTACAACATTTCCGCCTCCATCGGAAATGCAGCCGCCGCAGCCGGGATTTGAACCGGCGACCTGCGGGTCATCAGCCGAGTACCTTAGCCACTAGACCACCGCGGCGGGGCCCGACTTTTTGAGCCCAACTTTAGTAACAAATTATCATATCATGCACTTCCCAGCTATGCCAAGTGTGCTATAGTTCTTAGGTGGGACAACACTTCTTTGAAAGCCATAGTAGAAGTGTTTGCTTTCCGTGGCCACAACTATGAACGTCAGCTGTGATAACACAGAACTGTCCAAACAGAAGATGGAAACCTGAAGGGAGAAGGGTGGAAGACGAAATGGAAGAGGAGAAAAACTTAGGCTACCTTCCGGTCCGCTTTGTTCCTTTAATGTCTACATGAACATCACTGCAATCCGTGCAGTTCACTCGACAAACAGTTGTCTGGTATTGGTATAGACTCTATACTTGAAAAAGAATCCCACTGACTAAACCTCCCCGAGACTTACCCTCAGTCAGTCTAGCGCGCAGTTTCTAAATTATTTTTTTTTTTCCTGTGATAAGGGTCATTTTACTCATATCATGTGCCATTTTGTTGTAAGTACGCATAGGTTAAAGTCTCGCATCGCTTCAGGACTTCGTCAATAAAAATAGCAAACATAAGTCTATGATAGTGGATTCCGCAGTATATGCTGAGCTAGGCCTCCACAGCAAAACACCCCAATATTCCGACAATTAGAGGCTACTGTTGCGCGCCAGCGCGATAGTTTGTACAGACGCTAGACGTGTGCTGCCAAAGTTCCATATCAACAAGTTCCTAATAGAAGCAAGGTGGTCATTTTTTTCTACTTCATTCGATTCAGAAGGTTTAATTATTCGAACACTCTTAATTTTAATGTTTCGTTACATTGCTTATGGGCATAAAAACCGCAGCATTTCGGTCAGATGGCATTTCATTGCTCGCATATACTGCGCAATAAGTGCAGACCCTTTAATATGAGTTAGGCTGAATCGCTAAAGGCGGGTGCGTGCTTCAGCAATAACTCGGTAATGGTCGCTGCCCTTTTGAACAAATGTTATGTTCTCTATCATCGCCACCTCAGTGGTACAGTGCATGGTTGAGCTGCTCGGCGACTGAACCGAGAGACGCGGGTTCGATTCCGGCTGCTGTGGTCGCATTTCAACGGAGGCAAAAATGTTAGAGGTCCTTGACCTTGGATTCAGAAGCACTTTAATGAACCCCGAGTGGTCGCCATTTCAGCCGCATACCTCGTCATCATGCCGTACTTTTGGCACGTAAAACCCCAACAATGATTACGTTCTAGATCGCTGAAGCTTCTTGCTCGCTGTCTCTATATACCTTTTAATCCCTCCTCACCCCCATTCCTTGTGAGCTACTGTTGAGGTGTTGCACGCTGATGCAGACAGTTACGGGGCTCACTTTTTTCTTCTTTTCACTCTTATAACCACAATCTCATTGATTGATTGATATGTGGGGTTTACCGTCCCAAAACCAGCATATGATCATGAGAGACGCCGTATTGGAGGGCTCCGGAAATTTCGACCACCTGGGGTTCTTTAACATGCGCCCAAATCTGAGCACACGGGCCTACAACATTTCCACCTCCATCGGAAATACAACCGCCCCAGCCGGGATTTGATCCCGCAACCTGCGGGTCAGCAGCCGAGTACCTTAGCCACTAGAGCACCGCGGCGGGGCTCGTCGAAGCTTCTTATCTAACCAACACAGTAACAGATGACATCTAAAACCCATCTGTGTGTATATGCAGAAAAACGGTGATGTCGCGGAATCTTTGCACGATGAAGTCGCAGCGGTGTTCGGGATGCGGCTGAAACGCTGAGTAATCTTCCTGCTCTTAGTTTGTTCCAAACGTCGACAGTGATGATTGACTGAACAGCGTTACAGTCCTTGCACATTAGTATGCTGAAGGCATTAGCAGCTATGGCTTTCAACGCATTGATTACTTTGTCCACCTCTGTCAGGTCGTTGTCGGTTTGGTCAGTTCTTTGAATGTGTGTGACGTAGGACGCTGTGAATGATTAAACTCGCGCTGCGAGTTCCTTCCTGGCAGCCATCTCTCGAGCAACCGACTGACCGAACAAGTCGCGGAGCTTCTGCTTACACACGTTCCAACTTGTAAGTTCTTTCTCATGCGTCTGAAACTATGCGCGTGTTGTACCATTAGCTAAAAAAAATGACGTTTGCCAGCATAAGTGTTGCGTCCCACCTGCAGTTCTTGCTGCCGCGCTCGTATACATAATATGAACCATTCTCCGACGTCAGTTTTATACGTGCCACAAAGTCGGCCCTGGACGGTCGAGAAGGTGGGAAGGAACAATATATGGCTTCGGAGCTGGCGCAGGCTGCGAGGACTGCGCGCCGTGTTCGGGCATCGTGGATGAACGAATGTGGAATCCGCTGCGGAGGTCCAGAGTTGGGTTGTTGTAAGACCCGCCTCCTTCACCAAAGCAATGTTACGAGAAGTATTAAGGACGATAGTCTTTCTTGGGGACCTTCGACGCCAAAATTTTGGTCTGTCTGTCTTTCTGTCTATCTGTCTGTCTGTACATTTGTCTGTTTGTCCGCGGTAACGATTCCCCTAACGGCACCAAACGATACCTCACACAGCCAACCCCATTTGCAGCGCGCACTAATATTGCCGAAGTTTCAGCGTTCATACTTGTGCGATTGTCAATCAAAAAGCAATTATTACGCATATCCGAGGCACCATAACAACACGTCGATGTTTTGTATGTTTGTTTTGTAAGGTACACACATCTAATTATAAGGACCATAGCGTTTATCAACAGGTGACCGTGTTGCAATTGTTTATTGAGCGACACGTTATGAAATTACGCTAAATGCATGTACAAATGTTGCACGCACAGACACATGTTGAAGAGTTGCAGATGTTTATACCACCACTTGTCTGCACTTGCGCAACGATGCCAAATAGAACATGCGTATTAACAACACCAGAAGCTGATATGAAGCGCTGACGCTCGCTAAGATGCTGTCTCTGGACACTGCTACATAAATCAACTTCAGCGCATGGCAACTAACCACAATTCACGTAAATTCGACCGGAAGGCTGCATCAAAAGAGAACATATGTAACGTTTATAAAATAGGGTGGGCAGGAGTGGAACCACTATTGACATTTCATGAAGATTAGCGTCTATTTAGAAAGTAGTTCAAAGAACTGGCTTCATTGCTTCAAAATACTTCATTGCCACGCAGAATGCTTGGGTTCGATTCCAGCTGGGGCCGTGACATTGGCTACTGATGCCGGGTATTACGTAACGCTCGCGTGTTCAAAGTGCCAATATGCCTTCTCGTTGTTTTTGGGTAAATCACCTGTGGCACATACCCACATACCAGCGGCACATTCCCGCCCGTGGGTATGTGCCACTGTCTGGCGGGAAGTGTTTGACGACGTAAGCGACGGGAGTGTTACATTATTCATATCTTAACCAGCACGTTTTATTCGTCAAACCATATTACCCTCCCAGGCTAATTTTGGTGCACGCCAAGTTAAGGGGGTGAGCATGAGAGCACCCAAACGTAAGCGGCTAGATAGATAGATAGATAGATAGATAGATAGATAGATAGATAGATAGATAGATAGATAGATAGATAGATAGATAGATAGATAGATAGATAGATAGATCCTCTCAAAGTCACCGAAGTTTGCTAAGAAATGCTTCGCATTTAAAATGCAAGTGTTTCAACGCTTTGCTATGACGACACGGTGGTGGCACCTGTCCGTCGCTTTGCGTTCTACACCTCATCGCCCCCGAGACCGGCGCGCATCTTTCTCCGTGGGCGCGCATGCCTTCCTTCGTTTTCGAAGATAACTGCCAGATGGCGCTCTTGTGTAACGTGCTTTAGAGTTACTGTATCTGTATTACTGTATTACAGTAACTCAAACGTGCTTCGATGCGCTCGTTCGCCTTCGCTGCACGAATCGACTCTCTCTAACGCATCGCTTCTAGAATGCAGTTCACCACTTTTCTCGCGCAGAACATCAAATAAACGTTTTGTTCACTCTCTCCGCACGCAAGACTATCGTCTTTCGACAACATTTGCAGTGAAATATGCAGATACGGGGCTAGTTTTTTTTTTCTTTTTTCGCGGTCGTCAGTCAGCATTAATCGAGATAGCTCTCCACCGAATGCGCAGGTTGGCAGGTCAACAGGACGGCTCAGACTCAGCCCCACAACAACAGCACTGTCATCTTCGTCCATTCGGAGCCATTTCAGCAGCCGTACCGGAGTGGCAAAGGGAGACAACGTTTTCACCAGGCAGAACGACTTCGGGCAGCTGGGCAATGCCGGAAGGAGAGGCCACGTGGCGGCTGCCGCAAACACACTCCCTGCGCACGAACTTACCGGAGTCCGGGCGGAATGCTCTCGTCCCCCGCGAGGGCATGCAGAAGAAGGAACGGGACAGTGAAAGCCATGCCGAGGAGATACACACGCGTCACGGAAGGAAATGACAGCCCGGCCCCGTCACGACGTCGCTGATCGGGACGACGAGAGAGGCTATTTCGGCGCCCGTGCTTTGCGTCTGCGCGTAATACTGTGTGCCCTAAATTTCGGCCACTTTCTTTGTGAGTACCATTGCCTCTCTGAAAGCCCGGCTCCATCCATAGTGCTCCTCTGTTTACCGTTATTCTGGGAGAAATTGTGACCACCCATCTCTCTCGCTCATCCGCTCCAGTTTCTTTTTTTCCCCTTTTCCTTTCCGGAGCACACCGCTTCGTATGGCTGCATGACGATGCCCCTAAGCTGTGCCAGATGGAGAGTAGACTAAATGGTGGCCACGGGGCGGTCGCAATGCGTTCTCGGCTGTTCATCGGAGGCTCACGCCTCGCAAGATTTTGATTTCCGGGCACGCAGGAACGTGACCGCATTTTCGAAATACGTTCTAAAACGCTTATATACTTGGCTTTATATAGACCTATTCCATGTTTGTAAACCCCGTCAGGTGCCGTCAGCGTACTTAGGAGCTTAAAGCAATGTCGTGAAACGTAGGCTGCGCCTAGTCCAAGGCTCGCCACCGCCTTCTGTGATAACGGGAGAGCTGGTACAGCAGCAGCAGCAAAGCTGCCTCCGATCTCCCGACGTAGTGTTGCCGGATGCAACGCTGTTGTGTTAGTTGTCACGTGATTATAGATGGTGGTGGCCAGCTTTGGGCTGTGTTGAGCCTGCGAGCCGCTAATATTATTTGTTGTGGTTTAACGTACCAAAACCACCATGCGGTTATGACAGACGCCGTAGAGGAGGGCTTTGGAAATTTTGACCACCTGAGGTTATTTCGCGTGCACTTAAATTTACGCGCGCGGGCCTCGATAATTTTCGCCCTCATCGAAAATGCGGCCGCAGCCTACGCGTCGCGACACCACCACGATCTCCTCAGTACGTCGACGGCACCTACCACTGTTGACAAACACGGAATAGGTCTATACCGGCCGCCTCGGTATACGCGGCAGAAATGGCTCTTCGCTGGAAAGGTGGAGGGCCAAACAGAGAGAGAGAGAGAGAGAAAGAGAGAGATGACGCTATATCCACAAAGTGAATGATGATCAAGGAGCATGCTCCAGAGGTTAAATCTCGTAAACCACGAATCATCCGTGCATCCACTAGACCATCATACAAAAACGTGCCCTATCAGGGGCAGCGGAGGTTTTAGGAAGTTAAACTTCAACAAGTATCAATACTATTATTATTAATTTTATTATTACTATTACTATAGCGAAGGTTCTTTGCAGCGCCTCCTCCCACCCCTATTAGGTCAATGTATGACCAAATGTCCCGCCCCACCCCTAAGGTGACTTGGGGGTGGTTGCCCTGTACCCGAAACATGTGGACCCGGAGGAGCCCGCGTCCGCTATACAAATAGTTCTTCGTTCTGATAGTAGTGATAATATTTTTTTTTGTTTTCTGGCTTTTACGTGCCAAAATCGCGGTTGGTTTAATAGGCACGTCATGTACGGGGCAGGTCTCCATATAATTTTAACCATCTTGCATTCTTTGGCGCTAGAGCGCTGAGTAATCCGGAGGCCCGTGTATGGTAAGTTGTCAGTGTACGTCATACATCGCACGACACACGGGCCTTCAGCAGTTCACCTCCATCGAAATACGACTGCCACGGCGGGGTTCAAACCCGTCTCTTTTGGGTCGGCAGCCAAGTTCTAAAAGCGCTATGAAGGCGCTGTCAGAATAAGATAACGGCATGCGCCAGTAAAACAGCTGTCAGGAATATTATGCTGTTGTTTTGTTAATCATATTGCTCCACATTTTTGTATCATAACACTGAAAGGGATTATCGCAAGAGTGGGGTAAATACAAACAGCATTGCGACAAACACATGGACCCTAAACACTATGTCCGCAGCTACAAATTCCCCCAATGACCAAGAGTTAACATCGTTAGGCAGCACGTCCCGACATTCGATTACACGAGAGAAGAGAAAGTTCTTGAATTGAAATCCTTCCATGTATACAATCTTCAGAGATTAAAGTTTCCAGTTGCGAAAGCTTTAGCAAACATCGTATAATTTTGTTTTTCTTGTTGTCGAAAAGTGTCAGGGATCTTTATCCTTCTCATTAAGGATTCTCTACAATTTAGCTGACTGAAAGCTGGGGCGCTTATAGGCGTTGTTCTAAAAATTAGAGCAAGAAAACGAATGATAAACTAGAGCCTGAGAGATTTTTAGCTTTGGAACTTGCAGTTAGACTGGACACTTACCTCCATCGTTGTAACCGATCACGCTCGATAAAAACTAACTCGAACAAACGGAGAAATTCGCATACTCTTCGCCATTACGATGTTACATACAGGCATCGACCGTTATTAATGTAATTTATTGTAATTTAATTGTAATTGTACTGTTTGTTTTAAGGCGAAAGCCTTAAAACAAACAGTAATATTACAACTTATTAGGTTGGCGTCAAACCGAGTGACGCAAAAAATCTTGTGACGACGCCCCTCCAACGCTCTCACGACGTCACAGGTGGCCAATTTTTTGTGACGTAATCACATTGTGTCATCGTTTTGCAAGTGGCGTTCCGATCACGGAGGCACTGCAAAACCTCGCGATGTGCAGAAAGCTTGCAATGCCACAGATCTCAGAGCCAGTACAAAACCACGTAAGATTCGTAAAGCTTTCGGAGGGTAGGAGGACCAGGACAATCAACTGAGAAGAAAAAGATGACTTTCGCGTACTACTCGTTTTTAGGCAAGTGTTTGAGAAACCGTGGGGATTCGGGATCACAATTTTTATTCTATGCGAGCAAGCAACGAAAAGCGTTGGTTAGGAGGTTAGTTTGTAAGACATATTGTGTAAACTTATAACAGTGCTAGAGACGAGACAGACAGCGTTCGTTCTGTCTCCGTCTATTCTTGTGTCTCATCTCTAACGCAGTTTCAGTTAAAAGAGCAAGCCTGCTTCGTCGTGGAATCGGCCACGCTATCCACTGCTTGGAGAAACGACAGCCCCGGTGACAGGTATAGCAGCAGCGGCCGTGAGCGACGACTTGGCCGCCGGACGATGCTCGCGTAGCGGCTGCAGAAAAGCGCGTTCGCACGCCTCGCTCAGTGGGAAAGCAGGCGGCGGCAGGGTCGGGGATCTGCAGCTGACCACGACAGTGGAGCCGCCACCGGCAGCTGTCCGGGAGGTTGAACGACCCGGCCGGCGCCCCTTCCGGCCGGAAGAGGAGGCATAGACGTCCGCGTAACGCGGAGGACGGCTTGCTCCAGTGCATGTGCGCCTTGGGTAGCCTGGTATAACGGCGTTCGATTAAGGCGCTCCCTGCTTATGTAGCAGCACTCGGGGTCTCGGGCTCTACGCCGCGTTCTCTCGCGCTTTGTCTCGCGCATTGTTCGCTTTGCTGCTGTCTAAATACGCATTGTGAGAAAGGGGGGAAGTCTTTTTTTGGTAATAATTAATTAATTTATTTATTAAGTAATGAATAAGAAAGTAAATTGCACTGTTGACACCGAAACAAAGGTAAACGAACTGGAATGGTCAGGTGAAAACAACAGGGCAACACTATAAGTTAGTGAAAGCAGCATATAATTACAAGTAGCGACAGGGTCATCTTCTCACTCATATAGTGCGTTTGTTGTGTCCTTGTGACGTCATTGTCGTTGAAAGTACGGAATGCGTTCCAGTCATTCGATGGGCTCCATGTATGTACACAATAATAACTATTACGGTTGAACGTATCAAAACCGTAATACAATTATGAGGGGCGCCGTGATAGAGGAATCCGAAAGTTTCGACCACATGGGATTCTTTAGCGCGCATCTAAATCTGAGGACACGGGCCTCGAGCATTCTAGTCTCCATGAGATATGCAGCCTCCTCAGCGGGGATGAGATCCCGCAGCCTACGGGTTAGCACTCGAGTACCATATTCAGTATACCACCATGGTGGGTTGATGTACATTCAAAATGAGTACGCGTATTGACAGGGGCGCCTGCTTACTTCTCGTATTAAATTGGCGGGGGACTACAAGTTCACATGCCTCGATCCAATGCTGGTGCGAAATATGAAACTTGTGCCAAGTACTGCCGAGGTGAAGGCTATACACGTACTGGGCTTCGCGAAATCCTATGTGAACTGATCAATGGAACGCCATCCGCATTTGCCACGCCGCCACCCTGACTGGGCTGCAAATGAGGAAACGGTGAGGCTGGTGATGTGAAAAGATAACTTTGAAATGTTTTTTCCAAAAAGACCTATATGAAAGCGAATCCTCCAAGCTTTCATGCTTCTTTGGTACAATGGAGAATTACATTGACCAGACTGAATGGAGAAAGGCAATATTGAGAGCTCGTTTCATTATTTTTTTTTTTGTTTTGAGACAAGTTTAATGGTAACCAGCAGGTAAGGAAGTTAATGAAGGTATAGCGAACGTTAATTGTACTGTTCTAAGTGTATATTGTAGTAATCGTGTTACAGATGAGAAGAAAGAACAGCGGACGAAAACAACCCCGGCCACCGGCAGCGACCGATCCTGCAACCTTTCCGCCGCGGTTGTGTAGCGCTTAAAGTGCTCGGCTGCTGACGTGGAAACGTAGGGTTTGATCCCGGAGGCGTGGCAATGACATTTCGACAGAGGCGAAATTCTTGAGGCCCGTGTACTTACTGTGCGATGCCAGTGCACGTCGAAGAATACCAGATGCTGGAAATTTCCGGAGCCCTCCCACTACGGCGTCTCTCGTAATCATATCGTGGGTTTGAAGCGTTAAACCACACATATCATTATAGCCGGCAACCTTCAAACCGATGCGTTTACCAATTGAGTTATGGCGATGCTTTCATTAGACTGGAATGTCCCATGCAAACTGTTGCCGCCCCTATCTAATCAGCTATCAACGCCTACTGAACATCGGTATTGGCACTCTGGTAGTTGTGGTGGCGGCGGATACGTTGGAGCAGCATCGAAGAACGTTTGCTCACTTTTGTAGATTAGTTCGCTGTTCTAATTTTTTTTGCACACTTCTACCCATTCCTGCTTTTTTTTTAATTCTGCGCTGCTCTTTTGCTAGAACAAGTGTTCTTCGTGTAACGCGCGTTCTTACCTTTTAATGAGACTTGCTGTGCACTATTGCTTTGTAACTATCGTAGTTTGTGCAACCTGTGATTTGCGCCATGAGCACCGACACCGGCGAAACGTTACTAGCATGTTTTGAGGCATTACAGTCAGATGACGACTGCATGAAGTGAGCGGAATGCGGACTGCGTTAATCATCTAGGAAAGTGCTCAAGTCTTGGCAAGCGCACGTATATATCGAAAGGCGTTGAAGCGATGGTGCGTATGAGGTATCAGGCATGTCGAGTAACAGCGTCTCGAAGCACTGCCACTGTCAACGTGCCTATTGCTTTGAGCGTGCAACTTGCGGACATTAGCGCCTGCTGAGCTTGCAGTGAATGTCTATCAGATGACAACTCTTAAAGATGCAGTAACCAAGATTCAGAAATCCGTGCAACACATGTCTGACACTTGTGATGAGCTCATGGAAGCTTCGAATAAACATGACAAGCAAGCAAATGCCTTACAAAAGAGAGTGGTTGCAGTCGAGGCAGGAGCAGGTGACGCGCAAAAAATGTCAGAGCTGCGCATGGAGCTTAATGCCCTAAATCAACACAGCAGAAAACAAAACATGAAAATTCATGGTTTGCCCGAAACCGAACGCGAAGATCTGATGGAAAAAGTCGATGAACTCGCTATAAAACTTGATTTTCTGGAGCTTACAATGTAGATGCGCTGCACCGCATTCTCTCAAGGTTGGAAAAAACTACGGTTGTGCTCATCCAAATTTTAAGCACGCCACTATTGTAAACTGCCAAGCGTAGTGCAGCAGCGCATTAGAAGTACTTTCACAACCTAATTGAGCAAAACTAGAGGCTATTGTTGCTCGCCAAGGAAAAGGTTGCGGAAGCACGCTACCGATTTGTTTGGTCCCGGGAAAGCAAGATATTTGCCCGAAAAGAACCAACTGCTCGGGCCATCTACATCAACAAAGAAAGCTACTTAGACAAAATTATCTAAAACAGGCTGAGTGTCTTTTCAGAAAGAAGTTAGTGGAAAATTGCATAGGTTTCTGCTGATTTATTCCAAAAACACCTGAACACATCTGAACACAATACAAAAAATATCCTTCATTTCATCACTTAAATGCGCGAAGCTTAAAAAACAAAGCAGAGGGAGTCGAAGATGTAATGGAACAGATGAACTTCACTTTTGCTTTCCTTGCTTTTAAAGAGACGTGCTTCCGTCCGCAGGAAGACACCATTCGGTTCACTTGGTACAAACACATGACTCAATTTAGGGGGAAAAAAACGAGGTGGTGTGAACACATACTTACGCCAAAGTGTATCTTTTTACATACAGACTGACTACACGGGTGTTTTCAAAGATTACCATATTACGCCGGAACATCTTTATCACTGCGCTGTACCGCCCTCCTCGAGACAACACAGATACCTTTTTACAGTTTATGGAGACAAGTTTAGAAAACTCGAATGAATAAATGGCTGGTTGTTGTACTTGGTGATTTTGATATCGATGTTATGGCTAGATATTCTGGTCAAGATGCCAGCTAACTGAAATAATGTTGCTGTACGTTCGGGAGTCAATCATAAATATGATTGACTCCCGAACAAGAGCAAATAAATCAACCGCAACATCTACACATCTATGATACCTGAACTTCCCTCGTGACCTAGTATTTTCTGGAGTGCGTTCCTCTGGTCTCGGTGACCACTTGCCTATCTTTGTATTTTTCACTTTAGCCTCGACCAGCCGCAAGTACGACTAGAAACTCCGGGAATCAAAAAGAAAAGCAATCACTGAAGCAAGCAACACTGCTATTATTACATGAGTGGTACTTAGACCGAACGCAGATATACACTGATGGGTCCGTCTCGTCCAGCAGCTCATCAGGTGCCGCTGTAATTCCGGCTGCAGCAATGACAATCAAGTTTAAGTTGTCGCATATGACTACATCTACGGCATCAGAGCTTGCTGTTATAAGGGCTGCTTTACAATATCTCGTTCAAGAACGTCCAGGAAAATGGGTCATATTCTGCGATTCGAAGGCAGCGCTTCAGAGTTTGCAGTCTGCCATGCGTAGGAGGAGTCATGACCAATTGGTACAAGAAATAAGACATTGCCATCATGAAGCTCTAGCACGAGGGCATGATATTATATATCAATGGCTGCCTGGACATATCGGTATTACCGGAGATCAATTAGCCGATGATGCTGCCCGCTCAGCCCATGAAGAAACCCGTGTAGTCCCGATTCCTCTATCAAGGAATGATGCAGCAAGACAACTTTACCTGCTGGCTCGAGATCTCACACGCACGTTCTGGTCGTCTACCAGCTTCCAAAGGTGTCAATTTTATGAACTGGATCCTTCGCTCAAGCTAAAGCTGCCATCACAACTTTCCCGCTCCGATGCGACACTGTTATGCCGCCTTTGGTTGGGTGTTGCATTTACAAAGGTGTACTCCTTTCGCATTGGTATGGGAGACACTCCTACATGCGACTACTGCGGAGATGAAGAGACCATCGAACACGTCCTGTGCAGCTGCGCTTGCTACGACACACAGCGATGCCAGCTCCGGATGGTTTTGAATCATTTTGACCCCGGACCATTTTGTGTGCAGAAGATACTAGGACCTTGGGCATCTGCCTCAGTTGCGCAGAAAGCAACTAAAGCACTGCTACTTTACCTAAAGTCAACAAACCTGAGCGACCGCCTGTAGACTGTGTGTGCTCCCCGAGTGTGCTCGTGATTCTGTGTACCTTCTCATCTTTCTGCAACCTCTTTTCTCCCCTTTATCCCTTCCCCAGTGCAGGGTAGCAAACCGTATGTGCGTCTGGTTAACCTCCCTGCCGTTCCTTGCATCTTTATCTCTCTCTCTCTCTTCACTTTAAGTAAACAAAACTAACTACTCTGCTCACGTAAACCAAACATTCTAATAATATTCCAAAATATTGGAATATTATTGAAACATTCCAAAATATTGTAATGCGCTAAGCGCCAATTTGAAAAAAAAACTAAATCTTCTTTTTACAGAACAAAAAACGTTTTCGAGCATAGGCAACAACCCCGAAGTAAACGTGGGAAGGAATTAAAACTCTAATCGGGAACAAAGTTAGCACAACACCTCTTGAAATGTTTATTAGTGGTATTAACTTAATAGAGTTGCATTGACCAACAATGTTAATGAGCATTTCTTGTAAGCAAGTAAATAGGCATACTCAATGCCCTTCTCTAATAATACCTCCCTTACGTCATACATTCATATTTGAAACTACGACTCAATATTCTTGACACCTACGACTGAAGCAGAAATCACATCTATTATTGGTTCCCTTAAAAACACATGTGCTCCTGGTGATGACGACATCTAACCACATTTAGTTTTCGATTGGTTGCGTTATAAAACCATTGACTTAGATAGTCAATCAAATGTTTGCTACTGGTGTGTTCTCGGATAGATTAAAGATAGTCCGTATCACTGATATCTTTACAAGGTGATAGAAAACAGAACTTGGCAAGTACCGGCCCATTTCAGTACTGCCAATTTTTTCTAACCTTGCTGAAAGAATAATTTGCAAACGTTTATTTAGTTACCTCTCTGAAAATAATGAGGTAAGCGATTATCGATGTGGTTTGCAGCCCGGAAAATCGACTGAGGCTGCATTACTTTTATATAAATAATATCTTAATTCCAAACGTTCAAATGAAACACTTCACTAGTGGCATAATTCTTTACTTTAGTAATGCGTTTGATCCGGTCCAACATGACAATCTGCAAGCAAAATTTGAAATTTACGCTGTTCGTGGCATTGCCAAAGATCCTTGTGGAAAGCTACTTGACAGGACGACAATAATACAGTTACATGACGGTTGCTCTCACAATGGAACATTGAAATAAGGTGTACCTAAGGGATCAATATTAGGACCTCTCCTATTCACGATGTACAATAATCATATTGTAAATATTCTTTCGTCTTCGAACATTATCCTGTATGCCGACGGCACTAATATCTTATGTTTTTTGTGGCTCCAACCTAGCAGGACTTGAACAGAGCGTTAATGTGGCTTGGAATGTTACATGAATGGTTGACAATAAATCAAGTGAGATTGAACGTTAAAAAAACAAAACAAATTTCATTCTTTTCCGTGCTAAAAACTAAGCAATAAATTACAATACAAAACTTTGCTTTGGTAATTAAAAAATCACATCTAAAGAAAATTGCAAGTTTCTGGGCGTGCACTTCCGCTATGACGATCATGTCACTTATGTCAGAATGAAAATGGCTCGACCCATTGATGTTCTCAGCCGCATCAACGATCTTCTTCCACATTCTTTTACAAAGCAGCTATACTTTTCTCTTGTTCACTCGCATCTTACATACTGAAGCTTAGTTTGGGGGCACATGCAACAGTACCGATGGGCTAAAATTGATCACCATACAACAAAAAACATTGAGACTATTAATAAGAAGGACATATATCCATAACAACTTATTATTTGTTTTCAATATCGTGTTATTTTCTGAATGTTACAAACTTAAGCTTATGGTCCTCATTTATTTATTTATTTATTTATTTATTTATTCAAAATACCTTACAGGCCCCACTGAAGGGCATTGAGTAAGGGGGGCATCAGTATACAAACAAAATAACAATAAAGGAGAAAAGCAGACAAAAATATATATAAAAAAGATTACAAAAATCAAGGTGAAACAGCGTTACACAATATTAGAGTGCAACGAAATCAGGTTATCACGAAAAGTTTCACGGTTAGAAGTGGATACAACATGATCCGGAACATCGTTCCAATATGCAATGGCTCGAGGTAGTGATGATAAGTTAAATGCCTGCGTGTGACCATGAATGCGCATGAAACTATATACGTGCATTGTGAATGCGCTGGCAAGTGCGCGCAGGAGAATAAAGTGGCAAACTGAGTTTATAAATGTACCTATGAAACAGACATAAAAGAGCAATGTAGCGGCGTATTTCCAGTGACTGAAATACAAGGTCTTGTTTTATCAGGGTAATGCTTGAATAATAGTCGTTGTTTCCAGAGATGAATCTCGCTGCCCTATTCTGGGTGGCTTCCAACATACGTACCAGGTATTCTTGATATGGTGACCATGTGGATGATGCATACTCCAGCTGTGGGCGAACATAAGTAATATATGATAATGCGCGTACGTTAGAGGGAGCGTTGCGCAAGTTTCTGCGGAGATATCCGAGAGATTGAGAGGCTTTCAATGAGACAGCTGCTATATGCGTAGTCCAGGATAGATCCGATGTAAAGTGAACGCCTAAATATTTGTAAAATGGTGTGCTGAAACAACGGCGTTATTAATCTTATAGTGAAATGTAGAATTGGTATGCTTTCGGGTGAACGAGATTAACTTGCATTTAGAGGCGTTAAGGGACATCTGCCAAGTTTCGCACTACCGGAAGGTTAGGTCAAGGTCATTTTGGAGAGCGGAATGATCATTAAAACATTTCATATTGTGGTATATGGTGCCATTGTCTGTGAAAACTGTGGATGAAAGCTATCGAGCAAATCATTAGTGTATATTAGAAAAAGTAATGGATCTATTACACTGCCTTGAAGAACACCGGATGTGACGTCGCAAAGGTTAGATGAAATGGCGTTGATTACCGTAAGTTGCTCATGCGAAGAGAGGAAGCTTCGTAGCCAAGACAGGATAAATGAATCAATACAGAGTGCAGCCAATTTAGAGATTAAACGACAATGAGGGACAGTATCGAATGCCTTGGCGAAATCAAGGAAGAGGCAATCGATTTGTTCGTTAGCGTTCATATTAAAGTGAACGTCAGTCGTGAATTCGAATAACTGGGTGTCACATGAGTAGCCTTTTCTAAAGCCATGCTGGTTAGAGAAGAAGTTGTTTGATTCAAGGTGATCGTAAATACGAGAAGCCACGATATGATCAAGCAGTTTGCAGGATATCCATGTAAGTGCAATGGGTCGATAACTAGGGGGCTAGTGCCTGCAGGCACTCACCGGACTTAAATAAGGGAATCACCTTACCAATATTCCAATCCTTGGGCAACTCACCTGATGATAGCGACTGGTTATATAGGAGACAGAGGTAGCGGCTGGAAATATCTGTGGTGTTCTTCAGTATTTTAGAGTTAATGTTATCAATGCCTGATGAAGTAGAAACCTTAAGATTCGTGATGAGTTGTGCTATGCCTTCGGCAGTGACAATGATTGGGGCCATTAAAGTGAAAGGGTGATCTGGAACAAATGGTACATTGGAACAATCTTCCTGTGTAAAAACAGAGGCGAAGTACTCATTGAAAGCAATAGCAGAAGCTTCATCAGAGAGCGTCGTTAGTTCAGTATCGTGTATTGTAATGTGATTAGGAGACTTGCTGTAGGGTGAAATTATTTGCCAGAACTTTTTGGGGTTATTTTTTAGAAGTGACGGCAAGTCCTGCGAATAGTATTTCTTCTTAGCTGTGTCTAAGGCTTTACAATAGTCCTGTAAGCAAACCTTGTATTTATCCCAGTATGACCCAGAACCAATGCGTTTTGCGGTATCATAGAAACGCTTCTTTTTATTTCGTAATGTTCGAAGATGTTTAGTAAACCAAGGGTTAGTTTTATCGTTGGATGCGGAGATCAGCGGCACAAGCTGGTCTACTAACTCTAATATTTTTTTCTTAGAAAAGAATTCAGTTTTCGTTCACGGTTCGTGAGGCAAACGACGGCAAAAAAAGTTCCTGATAAAAACCTTCTAGCTCCGTCCTGAATTGATGATAAGTAGCATGGTTATAATCCAGGATTGTTTTTCTCACTGAGCTTGTAAAGGTTACAGGTAGGTTGATTTGAAAGTTAAGGAGCTTGTGGTCGCTGAATCCTTCTATGTAAGAAATCGCTCCAGTGGTTTCTGGTGCATTAGTGAAAACAAGGTCGAGCATGTTAGTACCACGGGTGCATTGGTGAACAACTTGTGATAAGTTGTAGTCGAGGGTTACTTCGACAAAATTTGATGAGGCGTGACATGTGGTAGTCATGGTAGACCAATCAATGAGCGAGTAGTTGAAATTGCCAAAAAGGTATATAATGTCAGCTGAGTAGAGTTGCGTAGCTCGTTCTATGTTGTCACGTAGATCTTTGGGGAAAAAGGAATGGGCATCCGGTGGACGATTACATGCTCCTATAAGTATTTTTGCATAATTTGTAACGCATGCAGTCCAAGTTATCTCTGTAGAGGGGTTAGTATCAAGGAAAACTGATGGCACTGTCTTTTTTACTGCTATTAAGACTCCTCCTCCTCTTCTATTGACATGGTCACGTCGATATATCTTTATAACCAAATATAAGAAAACTTTTCTACATTCAGCAACATATATCTCACTCGAGATATTGAAAACAACTTACGAACGACTTCATTTGTTTCAACAGAATGCAGGACTTATTACGGCGCACAGTCACTTGACCATCAGATTGTTGGCGTATGTAACAGTTTTCCCGTCGTTGTGAAATTAGTTCTGATATGCGGATCTGTTCATTACTTTAAAAAGAAGACAGGATTACTTTTCGACCCAGAATAAATTGTTTCTTTTCAAGTGTTTGTTTATTTCATGCAATTGCGTCTTCCCGCTTGCAATGTCTTCTGTTTCATTTAGTTGTACTTCACACCATTTCAATTGTTAAGTTATGCACATTTTTAGCCACACTTGAATACTTACCCCTTCATTTCCGCAATCTATAATTAAGTAATTATTTAAATTTGTGTGTACTTCTACCACAAAAGTTATCTTGAAATTGCTGTAGGTATTTCATTATTTCTCATAATATATTCTTGAATTGCCCTGTCCCCCATGCTTCTTGCTGACAAGAATACTGCTTCGTGTATTTTTTTTTTCTCCCGAGCCGGGTTGTGCCTAGTCAGGAAACAGTCATGTCCGTTTATTTCTGCCACATCATGGTGGCATCTAACATGACATGTAGGTGGACAATGTTCACATGTCAAAATAAAGCACAATTATTATTATTATTATTATTATTATTATTATTATTATTATTATTATTATTATTATTATTATTATTATTATTATTAGCTGCGGCCTTGGAAAAAACATGGCACCCTTTACTTGCGGAACATTTGCAGAGTTTACATAGCTGGAGCAGCTAGCTCAACTGTGAGCCAACGTCGGCCCTCATAATATGTTAATATTTGTTTGTTTGTCCTACCTTCTTTTCATCAGTTTAATGATGCCAAGAAACAACTATATGTAACAATACAATGACGTGAAAATTTACAACGTCCTTTTGTGTCACCCTTTTCTGGTGTTTTTTTTTTTCTATAGTCATGTACAGCCGTCAGCACCTTTAACACGAACGCTCCGACACGTGTCCTGCAGCAGTTTGATTGACGTGACACCACGTAAGCTGGGTTCTGTTGCAAGATGCTAACCATACATGCCAACATACTAACCAAGCCTACCGATGAATCATCTCGGCAAAAGCTCTCAGCACTTCGCGGCTGGCATCAATCAAACTAGCCCTGGTCACGCATATAAGTGTTCGTGTTAAAGGCGCTGACGGCTGTACGCGTCACGCGTACACTGCTTATACAGATGGTGAGCACCCATATTTAGAGACAAGTTTAATTCCCAATGCCTAAACCATCAATAGGGAGCTTTTTAATTGAGCATATTATTCCCCGCTACTTGTTATTACTCTTCTTACACAGAGCGGAACCAGAAAAACGTGGTTTCATAAAGGCTCTTGGCTGTTCGTACGAGCCCATTTCTAGAGCACTTACTTTGTTTCGCGTTGTCAGGTAAAGGTGATCGTAGCTCACACTTATGTGTAGCGCAAAACGACACAGTGGCATGAGAAAGGCAATATAGACACCAAACAGCGCATGTATATGGACACCACACATAGCGCTGCGTATAGCGTCCATATGTGGTGTCCATATGTGCCTTCTATAGTGTTCGTGTGTCGTTTCGCACGGTATACATCAACGCGTTTCAAATGAATCACCCACAAGCCGACATCCCCACCCTCGTCGTTTACACATCTGTTCTGTGTTTCTTGACCTGCGTGAATGCCTCTTTCTAGCACTTTGATTTTTCTGAATACACTTCGTTTCGCCAAATTTTTGCGCGCTCATCTGAAGGCATCGCAGGGAGTCACGTTGGTTTCGAATTTTCTACAACCTAGTCAGCCCGAAATACCATGGAGAGACGCTCTGTCACCTTGACTATATACAAGATGACAAAAGGACCAAGTGGACGCAGGCGCCCCGCACTTCGCTCAATCGGACCTGCAGCGAAGCGAGGGCAGTATCCAACGTTCCGCTCCGGGCATAGGCATTTCGTGCACGAGCGCACCATTGCGATCCCGTTTACGGCGTGCTCTGTGAAAATCGCCACGACACCGTAAACCTTCAGCAACAGCTCTCTGATGTCTACTGCATACCCTTGCTCTTGCTTTGGAGTATCTAAATAAATTTTCATGCTTTGAGTACCACAACCACAGGATTATGGCACACGACGCAGTGAAAGCGACCAGGGTTAGCTTCGGACACTTGAACTAAGCAACTTTCCCGTATACTCGTTTACGTTCACCTTTTACATTATCCTACGCTGCCCTCAATCGTTATGGTAGTGCTTTGGTAAGCATATGTCGTGACATCGCAAAAAAAAAAAAAAGGAACGTGGACTGTCTTTTCAGTGAAGCGTGGTCGCCACGTCCGGGATCAAGCCCGCGACTTCAGCGCCTAAACGCGATAACCACTGTGCTGCGGTGATGGGTCAGTGACAAGATGCCGTCAATCAGATAAGAAACTCCGCACCCGTCTGGCCCTCCTGTGCAGCAGTGTTTTGAACGTGTGCACAGAACGCAGAAGGTGCAGCGCATATCTAAAAATTGTGCGTGACGCGGATGCACTTGAAGACGCTGAAAGAAAGGTCCACCTTAACTTTGAGCTATCCTTATCAGCGGGCATACGTGCGCAAAAAAAATAAATACTCGTAGGACGCGTGATGTGCCGGTACATGGGAGAGCTTGTCGCGTTCGGCAACGCCGAGGCAGCCGAGAATTATTGCGTTGTGTTGTCCTCCTACGGGCTCTATACCTCCTTGAAGTGTTCCTGCTGCTTGCGTGTAGAGAGCTGCACGCTGCTCTTTCGGGATGGGAAATTCAAAGCCAGCGAGAATAATTTTGGCGCTTACCCTTTCCGTGTCGACGTTCGCCCAGCTCAGGTGAGACGACTTACCTACAGCTCAGCAATATCAGAAGTTGCACAAAAAGAGTTCATTTTGAAACAGCGCGAAAGGCGAAACGCCAAGAGGGAACCATCTTTCGCACTGTTTTACAATGAAGTCGAACTAATATAGCCCAACTGTCCCTTTTTGCTGCAGTACAAAAATGGGTAAGGTCCCACAGACAAGCCGACCAAAATGCGTGAAGGGTGTTCATCTTTGTAATACGCGGAATGTTATTCTAGGCCTAACATAGTATTGATGGCAAGGCCATTCTTGATAATGGTACGTCTGCATGTCATAAACATCGGTAAATTTAACCGGGGCACCTTGCCAACGTTTATGCCATACTTTTAAAGCTCTGAACAAGTTTTTGCGCGAGACTGAACTTGAAAAAGACTGCAAATAAATTTTTGTACACTAAAAGTTTCGATTCATCATCACCTTCGTTCTCATCATCATCAACACCTTCTCTCTATTTTCTTTAGATCGAGGCGGAATAGTTGTAGGCCTGTGTGCTCAGATTTGGGTGCACGTTAAAGAACCCCAGGTGGTCAAAATTTCCGGAGCCCTTCACTACGGCGTCTCTCATAATCATATGGTGGTTTTGGGACGTTAAACCCCACATATCTATCTATCTATCTATCTATCTATCTATCTATCTATCTATCTATCTATCTATCTATCTATCTATCTATCTATCTATCTATCTATCTATCTATCTATCTATCTATCTATCTATCTATCTATCTATCTATCTATCTATCTATCTACTTTCTTTATCACCCCCTTCTCTTACTTAACGCCGAGTCGTACGTCAGAAAATTAGATGAGGCCGACCTCTCAGCTTTTCTCTCACATTCAACCTCTGAACCTCTGTCTATTTTCATAAATATGTTTTGGTCTTTTGGCTCACACCTTTAATCCACATCTCATTAAGAAAGTGGATTAAGTGCGTGCTGCCTATTGCATGAATAATGCCACATGCAGCGTTAGGCGGGGCTTTGCGTCGCTCAAAGCCTAAGCTTCCGTCTTAAATATAGTGCGCACAGGGTCTTGAGGGTGAACAGCTGACTTTAATTTAAGCGCAATACTATATGCGCAAAACCTCCTTGTACGGGCGGTTTGTACTCAATTTTCGTGATCAATCAAGAGCCATCACACGCACAAATAATGCAGAGCTCTTAATTTAATATTTTGCTGTTGCCAGTAGATTGTGTTTTAAAGCGAAGCTTGTATTGCCCTGTAACTAACAATAGCGTCGTGCTGCTGAGCAAGAGCTATCAAAATCGATGCCTGTAGGCGGACTTAGATGGGTCGAAATGCAAGAATGACAGTGTAAGTACAATTATGCGCACGTGTACGGAATCCACGCTACTCAATACAATTCAGTGTTCCACAAGGGTGTCTAGCTCTCATTAGGTTAGTGGTTGTTTGTGAACAAGCGAAAACCAAGCGGCCTTTCTGCGCGCTTGTGAGAAAAGGAAAGTGCAAGAGAATGTGCGTCTTTATATATTCGCGCAATTTCAGGGTGCCCCTTCGACGAATGAGGTCTTTGCGGGAGACTTACGAAGGCTTCGACATATCGCCCACTCCACTGGAGTACTGCGCAGCGGGAAATGAAATCCTTGCGAAACCGTTGAAGAACTATATGGATGTGAGTGCTTATTACTTCCCACAACCTCGATTTGAATATGAAGATTTCTTGTATTAGCATTTGATGTCCGTGCAACATCCAAACGACCACTAAATATCGATGTCACATGAAAGAAAAAAAAAGTTCACTAGATAGAACTACACAAATACAGTGCTACGAAAACTTGCACGACGTTGGCCTGATTATACGACTGCAATTGGTTAAAAGTGGAAGTAACTAGAGTTATTATTGGATCCACGAGCTCATGCTTAACGTGAGTTTGTCTTTCCGATAAGTGACCAGTGGGTGTGAGGTGTTGATGCTCGTCGACGTCCCAGTAGGTGTGTGGTGTTGACGCTCGTGCCTAGTCATCGTTAAGTGGTCTATGGCAGCCCATATTACTGATACGCATTTCTTATCGAAGAAGTGATGTTGCTTCAATACGTTAAAGCCATAAAAATAATCAGTGTTCCGTATAATGGTTCTTTGAGGATGGTTTGACTGGCACCATCCCGTCTTCGGAGGGGAGAAAAATGTTTTCTTTTCATTTCAGTGCAAAGACTGCTGAAGTGATGATGGCGTAATGTAGATAGCTAGAATCTAGAATATCGCTCTCCGCAAGCATATAATTTGACGATGCCTTATCGCAGGCGCAATATTACGGTGACCTCTCAATTGGAACACCACCGCAATATTTTCGCATCCTCTTTGACACTGGCTCCTCAGACCTGTGGGTTCCGTCCATCAAGTGCAGCGAGAACGAACGCATCTGTGGTGAGGGGCCTTTCATTTTAATTGTTTTGCTGATGTTCAGCCAACGGCACCATTCATTACGTATGCAGCACTTGTACATTCACTTCTAAAAGCGTTAACAGGGCACCAGTGAGCTACAGACGACGGCATGGTGGATGGGTTTTTCTATTGCACATACACTACTTAAAGAGCGCTGTCACACAATGGATAACAACAGCCATCACTGTGGCTTTCACAGCTGCCCTGTCGCACCTGTAAGTAAGAACATCTGTTAGGCGTTCAAGGCTTTTCAACAAAATGTAAGTTTTGTGTCCCATTTATACAGATGCAAGACACATGAAACTTTCTTTCCCGCTATTCACAGTCCTTCAATGAACAATATGCGCTGAATAGATGCAATCAGAAATCCTCTTTTGTTGTTGCTGCCGGTGGGGGTGGGGTATGGCAGGGGGGTTGCGTTGTAGGCAGACTGACAGCCTTTCTTACTACACTATTGAGCACTGGCAGCTCCAAATGAAGTATTTCCCTTCACATCCCGCGCACAATGGCGATGTACGAATCTCGTCCCGTTTGGAATGCCTATGTTGAAGTGCACGCATAATGTGCAGCTATAAGTGCAGATATAGTCATCTCATGTTCTCTTTTGTCTCATCTGTTTAAGGTTTCACGTTTCCTATTTCAGAAGGGTTTCTAGGAGGGCTAGTTGGTACATGATACTGAAGGGAACAGCGAAAAAACGGGACGGAGAAAGATTGAACACACGACACAAGCGCTGACGAACAACTGTGTGTAAAATTTATTACATCTGGAAATATATAGATGAAAACAAGAACAACCAACGACTCGTGGCAGATACTCTTTTGCCTTTCACTGTTATGTGCACGTGATGGTTGTTCCTGTTTTGAGCTATATATTTCCAGGTGTAATAAATTTTACACCCAGTTGTTCGTCAGCGCTTGTGTCGTGTGCTCAATCTTTCTCCGTCCGGGTTTTTCACTGTTCCCCTCAGTTCCTATTTCAACTAGCACTATATTCACTTCTTAAATTGCACTTCTTAAATGCCTAGCAATAAAAATTTCGCTGCTTGAGTGAGTTGAAAAGCACCACATTTCCTTCCCGCTCAGGTCTCCACCAGCTCTACAACTCTGCGAAGTCATGCACGTACGAACACAATGGCACGCGCGTGGGACTCGTCTACGGAAGCGGACCTGTACATGGCGAGGTCGTTCTTGATGTAGTCACTATCGGCAATCACTCCGTGAAAAGGCAGGCATTCGTCCAGGTCAGACTCCTAGATTAGTTCTTAATTTCTAGGTAAGCCCATACTTTCATCAATCAATCAACCAGTCGGCGAATTAAAGTTGTAAGAGAGGATTATCGAACAAGTCTCGGGTGAAGTTTTTTGACAAAAGATTAATAATGCTGCATAAATGTTTTACTGCAATTGAACTTCAAGTAGCAGATGCGTAGCGCGTGTGTGTGCGTGTGTGGTATTCACTGTGTCTAATTTGTTCCAACCGTTAAAGAACAATGTTTAGAAGACAGGAAGGAGCGAATTGGGTTAACTCAGTTGGTCCCCAACAAGACATTATAAGTTGATTTTAGACAATACGCCTTTTATATGCAAATACATATTGTCACTTCGTTGTGAATAAACTGATGAAGCAACCTATGCAGCGTTATGCGGTGATTGAGCCGTACCAGCTGCACCTGCACTGTACTGCTTGGCACCGTGGGGCCCAGTATAGGTTAACCCTACCTAACCAACATCTTGCCAGTATCAAACATACCTCGCAGAGACACTCAGGCAAACTGTCGAATGTCTGTTTCGTGACTCTTAGCATATGCTACACATAACCACCAAGGGCCACGAGAATGTGGCACTCGCCTTTCGCTCCTCCCGCATTCTTGTCAATTTCGCTTTGCTACGTTTTCGAATGTCAAATGAATTATTCTGAAGAGAAACCACTCCGCTGTGCCGGTGATGACCTTTCACGAAGTCTATTTGTTTTCGTATAGGAATGATGACTGCGGTATCGAAGATACTTTACAGCATTTCTTTTTTGACTTTCTTCGCTATGTATGTGCGGTGCCAAGAATATCACTCGCAATCGCTTTACCTCACCTTGATCACCCACCGATATCATCCTGCCAAGCCATTAAGAATGAAGCAAACGAAGCACTGTTATAATAATTAGGGACAACATTTTTGCAAAAGGGATTGTCGACTGATAGTGATGTCGTATACATCCATCAATCGTGTACACGACTGACGAATTGTTACTTTGCGCGTGCGCGTGTGTGAGCTCTCTCTCTTTCCTTACTATTAAAACTAGTTTTCAAACTCTCTTGTCCATTTTCGCCAGAGCAAGGTAGCATGCCGGTTCTTCTATAATGGTAATTATCCTTGCCTTTCTTGCCTCTCCTGTTTTCCTTCCTTTCTTGCCAATTTTATGTAATAGCTTATTGATTGATTGATTGATTGATTGATTGATTGTTTGATTGATTGATTGATTGATCCATTCTTTCATCCTCGTACAGTCCGACAACAGGCGTGGCACGGCCTTCGCCTATGCCAAGTTTGACGGCATCTTGGGCTTGGCCTATCCGGAGATATCTGTGCTAGGAGCCACTCCAGTCTTTGACAACATGATTCAGCAGGGAATCGTTCGTGACCCCGTGTTTTCGGTGTTCCTGAAACGTGGAGCTGGCGCACTGGGCACGCCGACAGGCATCGACGGGGGCGAGATCTGCTTTGGAGGTGTGGACAAGGCCCACTACTCAGGCGAGCTCTTCTACGTGCCCGTCTCGAAGAAGGGCTACTGGCAGCTAGCTCTCGACAGGTACCAAAGGCTGCTGTCTGTTCTTGTGGGCGATCTAGTGCGATGTTGCCTCGCAATTTGTAGAAACCATAACGGTTTTCTGAATCGACACCTGGAACACACACACACACAGGCAGAGAGCGCGCGAGAGAGAGAGTGAGGCCAAAAAACATGGTTCATATTATTCCAGATTAAGCTTCGAGGCATCGTTAGTCAACTTTCCTCCTTTTTTTAGTAGATTCCGATGTCGATAGTTCATTTTCAGCGCTGATGGAACTTTTATGGCCCAAAATTTGCGATAGTGTTGTGCAATTGCGTACATATTATTATATTTCTGTCGTTTTCATAAAGTACGTATATTCAGGTCGCCTACAGTCATTTCTTGCCTACTAAATCTAATATAATAGATTTTTGTTTTTAATAGCTTCTTCATCAACGGCACCGCATAGTTCATTTTATCTCATGTTGTCCGTATACTTTGTTCTTAGGTACTCTATATTATGATGCTTGTTGCTTGATATGGTTATTTACTGTTTATTTGATCATTCAAATGTTGAGTTTTTGTGTATTTGAATTATGACCATATTTTTTTTTTACTTTTTTCGCTGCTGTGCTAGGATATCCCTACAGGTATTCTTTCTTCGAGAGAGAGAGAAATAATTAAAAGGAAGAGACAGGGAGGTTAACCTATACGAACTGGTTTGCTACCCTGTACGGGGGTTGGGGAAAGGGTCGGAAAGAGGATAGCTATAGAGAGATATAAAATTTAAAAAAACACACATGCGCACACAATCAGGGAGTTCCAATCACAGTCGTTTGGACAGGCCGGTTGAACGCAAGAAGCGCATGAGCGCCTTCACAGCCTCCTTCTGCGACATAAAGTCTTGTCGGCAGCGCAGGAGTCTTTCTTCCGAAAGAGGCTGATTGTCCAGTTCATCTAGTGTATTGCAGAGTGACTGTCTCTGCGAGCAGTATTGTGGGCATTCGCACAGAATGTGCCAAGTTGTTTCATCACTGCCACAATGGGTGCATGCAGCAGGGTCAGCCATTCCTATGCGGAACGCGTACGCATTGGTAAATGCGACGCCCAACCATAATATGCACAGCATAGTAGCGTCTCGTCGGCGTTATTCCGGAGGAATTCGAAGACTGAGAGTTGGGTCTAAAGTACCTAACCGTGCATGGGAAAAATGTGACTCGTTCCATTGTGACGTGGTGCGCTTGCGAGCAAGCATGTGGAGTTTCCGTGCAGCGTCAGTTCTGAAAAGCGGAATTGATATTTCATCGCTTTCAGTATGGGCAGAACGCGCAGCTCGATTGGCCCGTTCATTGCCAATTATTCCACAATGACTTGGCAGCCATTGAAACGCTATTTCATGTCCTTCCTTCTTTTTTTTTTTGAATGTTCAACAAGCCTTTGGCTATAGCCCCGACAAGTGTTCGTTATCTGTAAATAGATTGTGAAATAAACCTTCATTCATTCAAACCAAATACAATTAGGAAAAACCATTGTAACTTCGACAGATAAATTTTCGACAGCCGTATTGTAAGTTTAAGTAACGCCACTTGTATGGAGAAACATGCACATACATACATACATACATACATACATACATACATACATACATACATACATACATACATACATACATACATACATACATACATACATACATACATACATACATACATACATACATACATACATACATACATACATACATACATACATACATACATACATACATACATACATACATACATACATACATACATACATACATACATACATACATACATACATACATACATACATACATACATACATACATACATACATACATACATACATACATACATACATACATACATACATACATACATAAAACGAGCATTATGGTTGATTGGTTGCTTTGTGGGGTATAACGTCCCGAAGCCACTCAGGCTAGCAGAGACACTGTAGTGGACCGCTCTGGGTAATTTCAACCACCTGGGATTCTTTACCTTGCACTGATATCGTGCTGTACATGAGCCTCTAGCGTTTCGGCTCCATCGAAATGCAACCACCATGGCCAGGATCAAACTCGTGTGTAACGTCTGGTCATCTGCCGAGCACCATAAGCACTGAGCCACCACCAAGATCAATTTCAGCATACGAGGACAACCAAGTACTTGCTGCACCGAGAGCAGTGGAATATTCGACAGCAGTGCTGATTCATGACACAAAATCACGTGAGTGTATTTAAGTAACAGCAAGAGGAGAGTTCACTAGGGAAGAAGCGGGAGAGTTTGAAAGTTAGGAAGGTGGAACACATGAGACAGAGAGATAGGGAGAACACACACACAACGTCACAAACCGTCAGTCTTGTGTGGTGCGCATTGCTTCGAAAAGATGACATTACCACCATGATCCGGCTGGGTGCTCATGACGTGCGTTATAAATTGGCATTTTGCTAGCCAAAACGATAAGAAACGCAAGATGGTGACCAGGAGGTCCCAATATTAATTTATTTTACTTTTTCGTTTGTTCTTTTTCGCTAACGTGTCACAATCAACTGAGTGCCATGGCTTCTTTTTTTTCCTTTCTTACACAACAGTGTTAAGTTCGGCATCGACAATTTTTGCACACAAGGCTGTCAAGCCATCATCGATACGGGTAGTTCGGCAATCACAGGGCCTTCGGATGACGTCGACCGGATCATCAGATTGCTCGGCGCCACACCATATTCATCGGGACTGGTACGTTACGGCTGCATCGTGTGTTAAAGAATAGCAAACCTCAGCTATGCATGTACTAACACCCTAATACTTGCGTCTAAGCCGTGAAAACTCACACCATTCAAAAAGGGACACCTCTAAAACCACGCGCCACTCTTCCCCATTCAAGAAATAGCTCAAGGCTCAGCTGGAGCCCTGAGTTCGCTAAACAGCCTTATGTTAAACACGGTGCACTTTCACCGTTTTTGTCTATCTATCTGGTCAGCTGCGTCTGAGCACTTTCATGCTCATCTTCTTAACTTGGCACTAGCCAAAATAAGTACAGAAAAACATTAGCGTATGACGAAACTGATTAACACATAAATAAACTATTACAGTTTGATGAGTACGTCACAAAATTCTTTTCCTCTGTCACGGGTCGCACATAACCAACTCTTATGGCCCATGTAATTTGGATGTGCGCCACACATGCCTTACAGCCTATATCAACCCAGCTTACTTTCGAATAGACTTTGGAAATGCTCACACGATAGCGTGAAGGAGCGCATGTCGTAAAAATTCTTGATAGACGCACTGAAGTCGCGGTTCCAGCCGGAATCGAACATATATGCATTCTGTGAGGCAGTTGAGCATCCTACCACAGAGCCACACCAGTACATGAAAATACCACAGATAAAGATCCTATACAGTAGTCACCTCGGGGCAACATCGAGTTTGGTGTCCGCCGTCGTGGCATAGCAATTACGGGTCTCGGCCTCTGACCTGAAGGTCGCGAGTTTGATCCCCAGCCGCGTCGGTCGCATTTCAATTCATGCAAGCGAAATAGTAGAGGCCCGCGTACTTTGTGACGTCAGTGTATGCTTAAGCACACCACATGGTCGAAATTTCAGGAGCCATCCACTACGGCATCCCTCATAATGATATCGGGGTTTTGTGACGTAAAACCGTAACACATTTTAATCACATCAGATGGGGTTGCTGTACCGGATAACTGTTTTGAGTAAAACGCAACACAAATTACATATATATATATATATATATATATATATATATATATATATATATATATATATATATATATATATATATATATATATATATATATATATATATATATATATATATATATATATATATATATATATATCTGTGTGTGTGTCATACGTCTATTTTGTTAACTGGCCACAATTCTACATTACAAACACTGGAGTACGCAATACGCGTGTGGCTCATTTCGAGCTGCCAAAAGCCACGTTTCTTTTCTTTTTTCTTTCTTTACTCTAGCATCAAGTGGAGTGCGTCCTGGTAAACAAACTCCCTACTCTCACCTTCATAATAGGAGGCAGATCATTGGAAGTGCGACCAGAAGACTACATTGTTAAGGTAATAAACTGAGTGTGTTTTTACTGCCTTTCGCCCCAGAAGTCCTAAAAGTGTTCATTTCTTAACTTAGCCCGAGAACTTTCTTATTCCAAGTTTCAAGACTTATATGAAACGTCGAGCCACAGTCTTGAGGTTGCTTAGTGAAGATAATGTGCTTTTGGTATCTAATAAACAAGCAAGTGGCCGTGAGGTCGATTTCCTGCAAAGCACGCTGCATTTCGATGAACGTGAAGTTGAGAAATGATCGTCATTTATTTGTATAATGATGAATAGAATAGGTTTAATATATCTTGAAGTGTCCTTTTGCAAAATCATGTTGTTCATTTGATACCAAAATTAAATCTCAGTGTTTAACATTGGCGTTCTTTCCCGGCCATGGCAGTAGCATTTCGATCAAGGCAGAATGGCAGAAGCCCGTTCACTGTGCGATGTCAGTGCACGTTAAAGAACACCAGATGGTCAAAATTTCCGGACACCTTCACTATGGCGTCTTTCACAAGTATACCGTGGTCTTGGGATGTATAATCTCACATATTATTGTTATTATTAGTCTAACATTAGCAACCTAATAAAAGAAACTTGGCGTATAAACAACTTCACTTCTTTTTCCTAGTGGTACTGGCGAAACTAAACAAAAGCGAAATTTCGTTACTGTTACGCTCGCACAGAGCTGAGTGTAATGAAACGTTTGAAATAAATATTGGCACCTTGAAATCGGTAGTACCGAATAAAATGTCTTTTTTAATGCGCCCAAAAGCCCTTTGAAAGTGGCCAAATGACAGCATAGCCAGAAGAACAGCCAGTCACAGGAATTGGTCGAGGTATGGAACAATGAGTCAGTACTGCAGGCACTTTGAGGATCTATCTATCTATCTATCTATCTATCTATCTATCTATCTATCTATCTATCTATCTATCTATCTATCTATCTATCTATCTATCTATCTATCTATCTATCTATCTATCTATCTATCTATCTATCTATCTATCTATCTATCTATCTATCTATTATGCTGTCTATCTGATTGATTTGTGGGGTTTAACGTCCCAAAACCGCCATTTGATTATGAGAGACGCCGTAGTGGAGGGCGCCGGAAATTTTAACCACCTGGGGTTCTTTAACGTGCACCCAAATCTGAGTACATGCTATCTATCAATCAATCTATCTATCTATCTATCTATCTATCTATCTATCTATCTATCTATCTATCTATCTATCTATCTATCTATCTATCTATCTATCTATCTATCTATCTATCTATCTATCTATCGATCTATCTATCTATCTATCTATCTATCATGCTATCTATCTATTTATCTATCATACTATCTATCTATATCTATCTATCTACCTATATATCATGCTATCTATCTATCTATCTATCTATCTATCTATCTATCTATCTATCTATCTATCTAATCTATCTACATAGCCTCGTACGTCTGGGTGCTGTCATGCTTACCCCTTTAACTTCGGGTAAACCAAAATTAGTATTCGAGGGTAAGATCGTTTGGCAAATATGACTCGCTTGTCATGACATCGATCATGTCACAATCCCGTCGCGTACGTCGCCAAACCCTTTCCGCCAGGTGTGTAGCACATACTCGCCCGCGGGTATGAGCCACAAGTGGTTGACAGTTTGTATGTATACCCTGAAACGGCGGCGATGGACGTGGGCACTTTAAACGCGCGAGCGTTAAGAAAAGGGTGACAACGGCAGCATTGAGTCGATGAATGCAAAAAAAAAACAAATGTGTGGCCCTAGCAGGAATCGAAGTTCAGCATTCTGCGTGTCAGACAAGTTTTTCACCACAGAGCGACACCAGGTTTCCGAACTATACTATTCAAGTAGACCATAATGTTCGTGAAACGTCAATTCAGATTACAGTGCTGGCTATTCAGTTTTATAAACATTGTATATGTTGTCCAATAATACAGCCGTACGTCAGGTTAACGTGAATTGTAGTTAGGTGCAATTCGCTGAAGTTGATTCATGTAGCAGGGTCCAGCGCTTCACATTAGCTTACCACTTCTGATGTTGCTATATAATAAACACGTTGCTGTTGGCATTTTTGCGCAACTGTAAACTACCCGTTATCTAAAACATATGCGGCTGTTTAACGAGTGTATGTGCGTGCGTTTACACATATCTTCAGTGCCACTTCGTAACGTTCCACGCAATAAAAAATTAGAACCTAGTCACCTACCACCCGCATGCTTCATAGCAAGGTCGACAGCTGGGCTAGTTGACATGGCCCCGTATTATTTAAAGCTGAGCAAACTACAGAAAAAGAAGTAGACAGTTACAACGCGTTATTATTGATGTGTCTACTTCTTGTCCTGTAGTTAGTACTGCTTTAAATAATACGCATGCTTTGCGCGTCAAGGATGGCCAAGGTACGTCGAATCTGCCGGAATTTTATTGACAACGGAGCTGCTTTATCCCAAATTCCAGCCGCCGCCGGTGACCACTCTAAACTCGAAGGAGCTGTGCGAAGCTAAGTGGAAGCATTTTATAGCCATGTAAAGTACAGTATAGCAAGGGTAGGAAAGGGAGATAGTGTGAGAATGAATGATGTGAGGTTGAGGAGGAGAGGGAGAGAGTGAAGCACAGCATAGCTATGTCTAGTACAGTATCGCAAGGGGTGAGAAATAGAAGTGAGGGCGATAGGGAAGAAAGGAGGAGGGCAAGGCCACCAGCTCTGCTGTTTCCTCATTCTTCGCATTAGTGCGTAGCTGCCCCCTTCTCCACCTAGTCCCCCTCCACTCTTCTTTTTGCTTTCTTTCTTTTGTTTATACAGCAGGGCTTGCTTGCAGGACTAATGTGGATGAGTCGAAGATGTGCGGTCTGTATCACGTGTTCAATGATGTTCTATAGCCGCCAGCATACTGCCTTTACCACGGGTCTGAAAGTAACTTTAGGTGCCGTACCACAGTACCGATATTTAGTCCCTCAAAGGGTCAGCGCAGTAAATAAATAAATGGGAAATGGCGAAGGGGGGGGGGGGGGGTGAACAAAGTTTTACTTAACTTTGTCATTTGAACGAACACCTTTGCCTTATCTCATGCATGGATCTTTTTTAAAGAACATCCAGTGCCAGGTTTCGTTAAGAATATCGATAGTGATCTGCACAATGACTGAAATCTGTACACTGATGCTGAAGTATACAGATTTTGTTCCACGGTTATACTTATACACAAGTTACCTATAGTGGGGAGCCTCACGAAAAAAGTCCTTAGGGCTAGTCACTTCTGTGTAGCTTGCCCAAACAAAGAATTAAAAGAGTTATGCAGGAAAATGATGCGAGCACCACTTAGCAATGTTACGAACAGTCACAACGTAGTAAAGAAATATACGGGACGAAGAATCCCATGTGTGGGTCACGGGCCGCTAGATTGAGACCCCTGGCCTATACATTCACTGCTCGTTTCCTTTGCGTGTTTTAACAGCTGAGGCAAGGCTACAGGACGTCGTGCGTTGTCTTCATCAAGTCCAACGACTTCGGCTCGAGCTACGAGTCACTCTGGAACCTCGGTGACCCTTTCATCGGCCGCTACTTCACTGTTTTTGACCGCGGAAACGATCGCCTGGGCTTGGCGGTGGCGCGGTGAGCGGTGTTTAATTGTGCCTTGAGTATCAAATAAAGCATTCCCCACCCAAAGCTGTTGCTTGAGTTTACTCGTACGTTCTATCTACGGAGTAGTACGTTTCATGATTTTCGTTTTGTTGACCCTTTGATTGTTCTGAATGATCCAGTGATGTCTATTTCAGCTTAACGGTCGGACTCAGCCGGTTACGTCAAATTAGAATGTTACGCGCAAGATGGTGTGCGTTAATGAGGCTGAACTCTTCCATGAGACTTCAACAATGACTTGATACGCGCAAATGCCTCGAGCTAACGTGCGTTTAATTACAGCTTTTTTTTTTCACTTGAGCAAATGGAGGTGATGTCCTTCGTTAGAGGCCCAATGCACGTGAGTGCTTTATGTTCCGTCAACTCCAAGGTGCCGAAACGCAAGGCTTCATTTTTCTGTTTTCGTATTTTGTCGGTGCCCTAAATGAGACATTGCGAGCATAAGGTTGAAGCAGTACACTTTGCCAAGCTAGCGTCTGAGCACCATTTATCATTGCTGACTATGGTTAGAAAATATTTATGCAAAAGGGGAACGGGGCTCCCAATTGCAGGGCTCCTGCTGCAATGCCACGGGGAAAATCAATGTATTATTGCATTGCCTTTCTCGCAACCTTAAACGATTTGCCGAGGTGTCGACACAGGGTAAGCGCAGATGTAGACACCATGCTTTAATTGCAACCCAATAAATGCAAAGCAACTGGCCTGTACTGACAGACTGACAAGCGCGGTTCGCCGGGCTGAGACTCCTGGCTCCATGGACCCGACCACCGAGCAGTGCAAATGAGAATCATCGAAACTGACCCGTCAGTTTAAGATGTACACTAAGGTTATACATTGCAGTGGTTACGAGTTTTTACAACATTTCGACACCATAGAAACTGGCCCGTAAGTTTTATATCTGTAGTATAAGATTATAAATTTCAGAGATTAGCAGTTCGCATAACATTTCGACGCGATACAGCCGTGTCTTGTTGATGCCTTCAAAGGATGACCGCAACCAAAATCGATGCAGGGTAAATAATTAAATCAAAGCACGTATTCATTTCCCTCTCTTTTTAGAAGAAGGTTTCCTTGTACCTTTAAAAAACAACGATCCCAGTCCTTGAACGGTATTCAGATGGGTCCTACAAGGCTTGCCCCAGAAATTGAAATGCATAAGTGACTAATCTTAATCGTAGTACATGATTCCGTCATCTGCCTCATCAGTATTCTTTAAAGGAGCTGTCACGCCCCGCCGTGGTGGTCTAGTGGCTAAGGTACTCGGCTGCTAACCCGCAGGTCGCGGGTTCAAATCCCGGCTGCGGCGGCTGCATTTCCGATGGAGGCGGAAATGTCGTAGGCCCGTGTGCTCAGATTTGGGTGCACGTTAAAGAACCCCAGGTGGTCAAAATTTCCGGAGCCCTCCACTACGGCGTCTCTCATAATCATATGGTGGTTTTGGGACGTTAAACCCCACATATCAAAGGAGCAGTCACACCAACTTGACGCTCGTCACGTTTTTTTTTTTTTGCGTCAACGCGTAGTTATCGATCCCCTTGTAACCATTCGGTACTAGTAATGCAACAGAGGCAAGAATTGATATATGTATTATTCATTAGTACGAGAAGTAACAAACACAATTCGAAACGGGTGCAATGCCCGCCAATATCACCGTTGCCAACGCTGCCAAACGGTCACCTCCCCTGGTACCACCCCATCTGATGACGTGGCCACACGAAATGGTGGCCACACTACTACTACTACTACTACTACTACTACTACTACTACTACTACTACTACTACTACTACTACTACTACCAATAATAATAATAATAATAATAATAATAATAATAATAATAACAATAATAATAATAATAATAATAATACCATATACGTTTCTCCTTTATCTGTCTATCATTTTGCATCCCTTTTCCAGCCATTCAACTGAGTGACATCCCACTATTTGCGATGTGGGATGCCACTGACGTTGCGATGCCACATCCCACAGTGGTACAAAATGAACACTATAAGATATACTCACGTGGTGGCTGGTCAGTTTATTATGAGTCAGTTCTTTATAGCCACGTCGTGTTCTTCAGGCCTTTGGTTATATGCTGGCCGTTTTTGTTTTTGCTTTTTTTGCCTTTACATTTTCAGCACAAAAAATAGATTCGCAAAGCCGGCATGTGCCAGGGCACTTCGCCCGACGCGATACTTTTATTTTTTCCTCGGTTTCAGGCACCACTAACTCGTTCGAACGCCGCAAGCACCTAATGCATTTTTTTTCGCTTGAAGGGTCCAAAGGAGCAGTAGAAAGGGTGAACAGAGCAATACGTTGCTTGAAGGCGAGCAGGTAAAGGAGCCCGCGAAACGCTTCCGCGGAAACGTTCAGGCAATACAGGTTCCTAGCCGCGATCATAATGGTCTCGCACGCTTTCTATATAAACCAAATGAATAGCGAGGGTTAACGTACATATAACTCGCCCAGCGCCTCGCACCTTCCTGGCGATCCTCGTTTTAGCCAACATTACTTCCGCCACTTAATCTCGAGCGCGTCTTCCTAAAAGCTGTAGTCGAAAATAAAATCTGGTCTGGAAAATAAAACCTACGTAAGTTATAACTGCGCGAATTCAAGAAAGAAGTCATGAAGAAAAAAGAAAACAGAAATATTCAAAATGAAACACCAGGTGACCCGGCTGCCAACGACAGTCGGCAATGAAGGACGGCTCGGGAAAAGCAAGTAAACGAACGAGCAAAAAGGAAATGCAGACTTGAGGTGCAAATGTACACATTTAATGCCCGAAAGAGCCGAGTATATGCGGCACGAAATAATCGAGTGAGGTGCAAGCACGAGATTACTTGAAACGTAGAGCCACAAACTGCAATGTCACGCAGAATAACGAGGCTGCATCAACAGTGCAGTCATAACTGAATGGACAGTCTGGTCGTTGGGCGACTGCGAGTCGGTGACCCTCGAGCAGCCGGCGTTATTGACCGCCGGCGTAACGAAGGGAAATGAACTCTAAACGAAGTGACAGGGCAGCTTGCGTGGTGTGTGTAGTCGAAGGACGCGGAGAGAGCGCGCGGACGCCATTAGAAGAAAGCTCAGAGAAGCGAACGTTGAAAGAGAAGAAAAGGAGTGTAAAAAGGTCGAAGCACAAAGACAGAGGCTTAATGCAAGTACAGCGAGTGAGCTCTAACGATGGACAGTAATGCGTTTGAACGAAAAAATGAAACAGGCGGTGGACGCACTTGGGAGTACCGCCGCCGTTGAGGGGATTAAATGAAGCTTAGTGACAGAAAAATCTACTACTGAGGAAAGAAGAGTAGTGCAAGCAAGGTTAAAGCGTGCAAACCTTAGAAGTTAAAAAAATAAAATTGAATCAGTTGGCAATCGCGGGATGGCCTGTAAGGAATCAAACGTCACGAGGTGGTCGGTGTACAGGGTTTGCCGAGTGCGTGTGTTTTTACTTTTGAGTCTTTATGAGCTGCCGCTGTTCGCGGCGTGCCTCCACGTACGAGCGCGTGCCCGAAAAGTAGTGTTTCTTTTTTGATCTTTAGCAATGTTTTGTATATTACGGTTTAAAGTGACGGCGTCGTCGTACGTTACCGCTCCCCCCGTTCCAGCAACATCTCTGTTTCTTATTGTTCTTTTTTTTTTAAAGCATGCATCCTCGCTGGCGAGCGCATTCCACTTGCGTTCACCTCACGCTGAGCCGACCACACGGCTTCCCGGCCACGTCCAAAGGCACACGACGTCCGAGCGAGACGCCGTCGTGAGCGTCCATCAACCCGGCAGCGCTCTCCGCCGGCGGTGAGCTGCCACTCGCTCCCTGCTCTGCCATGATCGCTGCCATCGAAGGTCACGTGTAGTGGACGCCATGCAGCACGCAGCTTTCATTCGTGCCGGATGCAAAGACGCCGGCCGGACAGACATTTACGCCTGGTCCCGGAAGACTAGCGTGGATAGCGCTCGTTTAAGCATTGGGAGATATCGAGTCCGTTTTGCGAAACTTTCATGTCACCTATGTGTACACGGTAAAGAATTTCAGGTAGTTCCACGTGGAGAGAACCGTCACACGGAGAAGCTGTGATCGCGCGAGTTCATGTATACTGGAGGGTAGACTAAGCTAAGCCTCACTTTGAGCGTCATTCACCATCATCATCATTTTGGTTTATTTCTGTATTCATTGCACCCTCTGGTCCCGTGACAGGCGTGATGACGTACTGCATCGTGCTACGACGACGACGGCACAATGGACTAAGGCAGCTTCGCTCCGAGGCAAGCCTAACTTCACCTGGGGCATGGTCAAACCTAATGCAGCATTAGGGCTGAAAATTAAGTTTTGTCCACGCGAATCTAGCATGAGAGATTTGTTACGAATGGCTGAAGGGAAGGAGGTGAATTCACCTGTGCGCTACTGCTCCACGACGAGCACACATACTGGATCCATTCAACCCAGATCAGGTACGTACGCTGCAGTTGGGGGCTGTATGAACGTGAGTGAATGAGCACATCATTCACTATTAATTTTTGGAAGTCATAAGATTGCAAAGTGATTGTGGATAATGACATAGGACCTGCACAACGTCTAGTGCTAGAAAATTTCGTATAATAATATTTCAAACAAACACGATAAGAGACATACTATTAGCGAGGCCGGCTGTACAACGGGATACAAAAGAGAGGTTTTGTGAATTCTACCCCAGGTCTTTAGGTGCACGAAAGTGATCCATCATTATTAACGTATGTATTGTACTAAAACAACACATTTCATAGATACTCCAGCGTCATTATGCGCGATCTGAATACACAAATACTTAATTGGGGCAGGCCCGAAATCGTGTTGGCGCTTTACAACAGCTATTCCATGCACATATACTGCATTTCCTTGAGATGGAAGCAATAAATATGTTTTACCTTTTAATACACCAGTCGCTTTCCGATTCAAGCGTCGAAGGGCCGACACCGTTATTACAATGCAACATGTATCAAGCACGCTGGAGGAGGTGTAGTGAACACGAGACCATACACGCGCGACAAGCTGATCATCGTATAAACCGGTATAAACCTCCACGCGACATGCAGTTCGCGTTACTGTAAGCAAGCCACTGAGTAGGCAGGGTGGAGGGAAGGCGGCATCGTATACACGGCAAAACAGGAACAGTGCTGTTCGTTTGTACGTTTTTGCGATGTGCGCGGGCACCAAACTCGTTCTTGCACGATGCTGCACCATGCGTCCTTCAGAGCAGGCCAAACGCTATCTCGTTCTCGTCTTTCGACATTCTGGAACGCATTGATTCCTGCGTATCGCCGGGCACTTATCGTGGTGTCGCGCACTCCGCATTCGCGGTCAAAAGGCCATATGCTACATACGCGGCAGGTACGCCTGCATCCCTTACATGCTTCATCAGTCTGCTCGTGTTATCGATGTCGATTGCGTTCTGTCAAAGCGACCGCCTAAAATCCGCAGCGTCCGCGAACTGGGACGGTCACGCAGTACGCACAGCCGTCCCCCGCTAGTCTCCAGATTCTTTTTTTTTCTGTGTTGCGTTTGCTTGTTTGCTGGAAGGAAAACAAGGCAACCGCTAATCATTCGCCACTGTTTTTAGCGGGCGGGGATCGCCTTTGATCTCGCTCGTATAAGTGGGAGACCTGCCAAGCCGTGTCGTTGCTTCGCGACTGTTCCTCCGTGGAGTTTGTGTCGGGCGCGCTTGCCGAGACAGATTGAGGATATCTGCGAAGAAACGAGTTTATATGTACAGTATAGCGCGGCGGGAACCGACTGAGTAGCAGCGTACGCGCAGGTCTGGAGGAGTACCCGAAGGCTCGTGATACGCGCGCCGTGTCTGACACCCCGTGCCATGACCCGAACTCGTCAACCCGCGGCCGGCGTCTTGACACGTGGCCGCGCGCCGACCGCCCCTCGCGTGCCGCGCGCGTTGTTCACCGCGAGCTCGTGAAGGCTTCGCAACGAACCATTTTGCCGCGTGCGGTCTCTCTCAGATTGTATAGGCATATGGTGCAAAGTGAGCGAGCGAGAAATAGAACTCAAGCGGCGCGCACCGCTATGCGCCCGTGGATCAGCGGTGTCCGGCGGCCCCGGTAATAACGGGTTGAGGCGACGCGCGCTTGATGAGAAAATGATTTATTTCGTCAGTGCTCGATTATAGTGCTCCGGGCCATCGGGCCAGGTTGCGCGAGTGGCCGCACGTCGTATGCGTGGACTGCCGCCCCGGCGTCTTATGTGCAATCTTTTCTATAGCGTTTCGCTTATGGAGCGGCGTCTTCGTGCACGCGTGTGCATAGCACATTGTAGAGAAAACAAAGACGCGTAAGTCACGACGCGTGCCGGCGTAATTTGCGGGCATGCGCTCACGCCGACGCAGTCGCGGGTCGCGCTCACGGAATCAGCAGTGGCGAACGTCGATCAGTGTCGTGCCGTTCAGACGCCCTCGTTCTCGGACGTGTGGCTTCAGTCTCGTATGGGTACCTATGAACGATCAGCGCTGGCGTCAACACGGTGTAGATGGGGTTGATTCTATCCTGGAATATCAGAGGAGGTATACTAAACTGCAGGTCTGGATGATGTTGACGCTACACATGCATCGGACGCAAGGATCAAGATCGAAATCTGAAGGCTAACGGACAGCTAACGGATGGGTGCTGCGGTGGTTTCATATACAAGGAGTCACAGGGCGAGTCTCATTGAAGGTGATGGCGGAAGTGGCGAAGCCGTTGCTGGACTCCTGCATTAGGAGTGCTAGGTCGTGTATGTCTATTCGCTGCCATCTTTATGCATTCGGGTTTCGCAGAATGGCACCCTATCACCCCTTATTCATCGTTCCACTTAAGCAGTGCTGTCACCAGAATTATGGGCAATGCGCGAAATGATATTACATGTAAAGGTCCGCGACATTACTCACTGACGAATCAATACCTTTCATCTGTTGTGGTGGGTCGCAGTTGCTGCTGCTGGTGTTCCTGCTGTTGTAAGCAAAACGATGAAAACGAACTTACATGTATCTCTGCTGTGTTTCGTTTTGGCAAGAATGAAGTCCATGAAGTCCGTTTAGAAGTATATGAATCGCGGACTGTGATCTGTTCACTTTAGCTAAACCGTGTAAGGGGCACAGTATACGTCATAATAATGACTTGATGCTCGTGGGTTTCTAACTGATAAGAGATATCAGCTGCATGTTGGCTCTCGTGCCTGAGTTTATCGCACTACGAAAAGCATTGCCACTTAAAATTTCTGGAAGTCCGGATTTCTGCCTTTCTTTATAAAACAAAGAAAGGAGGTTCATGCGTACACATACACCATAAAGCACGCACGCACATCTCACACACTTTCACTCGCTTACTGCGTCAAGCTGGTCGCGTCAGTTCGTGACTCTGGCTAAGTGAGTCGCGAAGATGGTCATCCGATGGACCGAGTCGCGCAGGGCTGGCCATCACGCCGAACACTTCAGAGACAAATACTTTGGTCACATCTGAACCGGAGGCGAGGTAGAGGGGGAAGAAAGCAAGGACGTCACGGTTGCCAGGTCCTTTGACGATGGGGTGCACGAGTTTCGTTGAAGTGACATCGAAACGCTTCGTCTGCCAAGCAGTGTCTCGACGACTGGACTCATTTTGTCCCAGAACTAGGTTAACTTGATGGAACAATAGACGTACGCCCCCCTTTGACAATAGTAATTCGTCAATGTTTTATAGCCTTGCTTCAGCACCTCTGTGAACTAATTGGGCAGTATACACCACAGTGACTACTCCCTGGCGCACGCGCCTTACAGCCAAATCCGTGCAATCGGCAAAAGGGCCCCTGAAGCACTCTTAGGTCAAAATTCAGTTGTGGTAGAGAAATCGTGCACGAGTGTACGATGAACCCGGGGCCGCGAGAATCTTTCGAAATGGTATCGTAACAGCAGAGTCAGGCGCGTTTGATTATCTGAACCGCGACGATCACTCCATTCACTCTCTCCTTCGCTACCCTTGATGGTATCATCTGCCAGAGCCTCCTTGCTCTCTTGCCGAGCGCCCCTCCCGATCTCATGCGCGTATAGTTTCTCACCTAGAGAGAAATCTGGTGCTAGTTTTATCCTGGATGCAAGAGAATGACGGGATAAGTGAGCTGCGAACATGACTCGGATTTGTATTCCTCAAAGACGCGTCTGGCTTCACCTTAAAAAGATTGATTTCTTACTAAAAGAGCACGTAATAAGCTATTTATTTTTGTCCCTGCTGAGAAACCTGTTTTAAAACTAGAACCTTCTGCGTCGACATACAATATTACGAAGCGTAAGAAGTAAGAAACGGCCGCTAAACTTGGCAGGCAATCGACAAAACGAGCGTTTTCCCAACAATTTTATGTCGTCTTGTCCATTCTTTCGCCATTTGGTTGTGCCGTCAAAGTGAGTGGACTTTTACTTTATAATATAATACGCTTGAATGAAATGGGCTTATAAACGCTTTGCTTTAGAGAAGCTTTATTTACGCACTCGTGTTCGCTTTAGAGCCGAAGCCTCGCTCAACACCGGCCAACGCAAGCCTGGCAGACACATATACCGTGGGTGCTATTCTAGACATTGTCGAATTCCGCCACGTTGTCAGATTCCCCCATTGGTCAATGCTAATTGGCCAAGTGAGCTGCTACGACCTCTCTGATTGGCTTAAAATGCCGCCATTACGAAATTTGACAATATGGCGGAATTCGACAGTGTCCAGAATAGCACCCCATCATTCCCAGCGCTCGAACGAGGCCCCTTAAGAAATTCGCGTAGATGGTGACGCCACACTTTCCTCTATATGTATTATTGTGAGAAACTCTATGCTCGTGCGGCATACGTAATCGTTGTAGTGCTGCTCGAGATACCGTCTACTTCGGTTGCCGCTACTCCGTCCCCCCGTCGACTCCATCAACTGCGTGCTTGTTGGCGAACCATAGGGTAATACAAAAGGTCAAGAGAAGACACTTCCATAGCCCCTGCGGCTGATTTGGGTTCGCAGTGCACCAAACGAGAGTGGTGAAACTTTGCAGCCTCAGAGATGGCAGACCGCCGAACAGATTGTCTCGAGGGCTATTTTGTAGCGACTAGAATTATTATACAGCCACCGAGACCGCTTCTACGTGCATGCTTATCTCTGAGGCCATACTTTTTTTTTTTAACGCGTCGTTTGCATGAATCGATGAGCTTCGTGTAAGCTGCACCACTAGAGCGGCAAGCACACGAAATAACAAGACCCGCAGCGGAATAAAACTGCAATAAACGCGCACAACTACACAAACAGTGCACAACGCGACATGGCAGAATAGTTGCCTCAGCACTTGACTCCGGCTTGAACCGAAAAAAGGAAAGGAAAATGTTGGCTATGTTTTCTTTCCCACCTTGGCACTAATTTTCTCCTGCACACTTTACATCGCCTTTTCGCGGAAAACAGCCACAAGGAGTTGCCGAAGCAAAAACAAATCAATTTTAGGTGTCATAAAAGCCGTTGACGAGGCAGGTGGGTTTATTGAATGATTATGTTCTAGCTTTAGCTAGAAAACGTTCTTCTAGATTCACCACTTCTCTTACTGCCCTCGTTCGAGCTTCAAGAAAATTTCAAACGGCACAGATAACGATACCGACCTGCACTTTTCACAAAATTTCACTCATGCAGAGAACTTGAATACATGTAGCGGCACAAGGAAAACATAACAACGCGAGCAGCGACTCAATTTCTTGAGCCAAGAAAGAATTTTCTCGCAAACGTGCTGTGAAGCATTCCAGACAGTTTTCTTTCCTGTGAAGCAATCCACGAAAACAGTACGCGAAGTGAAGAGCACAAGATGTCTGCGCCGGACAGCACAATGCTGGAAATATTAGGTGAAGGCTTCAATGAAAAATGCAATGCGCACTTTACATAGTATTGATGGCGTTCGTACCTACAAGCAGCCAAGCTGAGAGGCAGCCAAAACAAGCGAAGACCACGACGCACGGCAGGCACGTTATCGCACATCTTTTATGCTATCATCTCTTTGCTGCTGCCTGCACTTCTTCATTGCCGCAAATGCTCATGAACACGGAGAGTGACAACGTTTCCGTCGCATCGACGACATGTGCACTTCTCTCGCGTCCGATTCACGCCTTATCCCAGCCCGTTGTTATCGCACCGTACAATCTCAGACGATAACGACGGATTCAGGCCACTATCACATACGCAAAAACAAGTAGACGTATAATGCGCATGGTACTGTAGTAAATAACTAGAACACGTGTTGTTTCCTTGAAGCAGTAAGTGATGTGTTGCCATCTTACGGCTGGGGTGAAGCTGCGTATCTCAGCCGCTTTTTGAACCGAGTGACCACTCTTGTAATTTTTATGTTACCCTATGGGCATACAGCGGCTGCCTGCCGGCCCGGGCTTATACGAATCGTGCCGGTAATGGACCCTGTGTTTCGAGCAGCAGTAGCTGGTGAGCACGCACGCACGTGGGCATCACGACGAATGGCGAGAAGCAGGTCGGAAAGTCTACTTGCATACTGACCGGTAGTCGTAAGCTCTTGTGCGACCAATAACAGCATACCCGTAGTGCGCATCAGATATTATTCGTAAGGCCCGGAAAGGAGCAGGAATTGTTTCTTGGAATTTGTTCCGCGCCGGCGGCTCGTAGCGCTGCCACGTGCAGAATCGTTGATCGCGACGGCATTTAGCACACTATGCGCGTGTTTACTTTAAATGTTTGTTAAAATATCAGTGGTGCTTTCGGGGCCCTTTAACTCTCCGCTTGCGTGCGCATCAGGGAGCCCCGCAGCGGTGGTCCAGTGGCTAAAGTACTCGGCTGCTGACCCGCAGGTCGCGGCATCGAATACCGACTGCGGCGGCTGCATTTCCGATGGAAGCGAAAATGTTGTAGGCTCCTGTGCTCAGACTTGGGCGCACGTTAAAGAACCCCAGGTGGTCGAAATTTCTGGAGCCCTCCACTACGGCGTCTCTCATAATCATATGGTTGTTTTGGGACGTCAAACCCCACATATCAATCGATGAAATCAAAAAGGGAACGGAGCACATATGTCCAGTAACTCTTTTACAATCATGTAATTCAGAGTTTTCTTTTTCTGAGCAAAATTGCAAGGCACATTTGCCAGTTGAGCTTGCACGATACGTTAAACACTCTGAAATCTAATTACATTGAGAGCCACTACTCCCTGCATTTTTTTTTGCTGACTTACTCATTTGTAAGCACGCTCGCTCTCTTGCTCACTTTCTCGTTCGGCTTACACGGTGAAGGAGAGTTAAGTCTATTTCGGAGCTATAGTTACTCCATATTTAGATATAAGCCGGAACGTCATTCCAAACGAGAATCTGTATGGATGACTTTTTCAGCGCCTGTGGGATTCAGGCTCCCCGTGGTGTTCAGTACCTCATACGCCTTTCGAAAGTAGTTCTCATCCTCTTGTACAACCACTTGGCAGAACTGACGATTACGTTCACTGGAAAGCAGAAAGAGAGTGTAGCGCCTGTGCACTTATATACGTAAAAACTCTTCGCGCTCTAGTGAGTAAGAAGTGCGAGGGCATCCTTTTCAGTGCCCCTTTTACTTCTGCCACAGCGAGAGCTCCACCCGTCCATTAGTCGCTGATTAAATACAGCACCGACCTCGTGCATGCATATTGTGATGATGTTTTTGTTTGTTATCTGGGCGCACTTGGTGCCTCGGCGTGGCATCAAAGATGGCGCAAGTGCCGAAATGTAATAAAGTTTCATGGGGACACTAAGCAACACCAAGTTAAGCTATATTTATGCATATATTGTCTCCGGAGTACCTAATGGCTCAGTCTGCTACTAAGATTTTGACGCCACAAGAAGACATGACTAGTGACACCACTTGTTCACAAATTACAGAGAGTGAATTTTCGTCCGAACTCGGAATACAGTTAGGACCAGGTTCTTGGTGGCGAAGCAAAGCCGGGTTCGTTGCTTCGCGAGGATGATCACCACCGTCTTCGTGACTTTTCCCCGGGGGAAGACGCCTTCACCGCTGGACGTTTTACGAATAGAACTTCATGTAAAAAACTATTTACAATGCAGATGTGTCGGCAAGAGTATGACCCGCAGTTAAGGTGATCGTGCCGGTGTCTCGACGACAAGCTCTCCTAGTAGCAAAAGACCCTGCGTCTTTTCCCGGGCGCTCCTTTTATCCCCCTGTCCTCGTTGCCAGTGGCCCTCGTCGACACCAGACAGGCAATTTCATGTAAGGAGCAGGAGAGGCAGAGGAAGCTGCAGGGCGCCGTTTGTCGGGAACGCGCCGGGCAAGCGAGGAAGGGGTTGCCGCGCTGAGCCGGTTCCGTTCTTCGGGAAGAGGTGGAAGACGGGAAGACGAAGGAAGGTGGCGGGCGATGTCACGCCGAGCGCGACCTGACAAAGATTAGAATGTTAGCATAACAAGTTCACTAACTATAATGCTCCCGTTCCTTATATTTCATTTTTTTTCTTGTGCAGACCTGCTTTTTTTTTCCGCTCTCCCATCTTTCTTTCTCCTGCTTTCTTTTTCCTGTAGTGTTGGGTAGCAAACCAGATGTTTCCATTTCGCTTAACCTTCTTGCCTTTTCCTCTTATATATATAGTCGTAATTCAGCCCGCACGAACACACGCGTGAATGCCTGTAGTGCTGTACATTGTGCTTTACAGAATGTTGTGCCCTGAATATGACTTCTATTCTTATCCGCACATTTAGAAATGGTTCTATTTTTAGGGGCGAAATTTTTATAGCGGCACCCGCTCGTCCCTCGTAGCCGTTGTAGTGTGTAACGAATATAACATTTTTACCCCCAAGAAGGTGCCGGTGAGAGATTTCTTTTGTGCGTTGTTGAACAATAAAACATAGTGCTCAACGTACATTCCAATGGCTGATAAGGGAGAATGAGAGACAGGAGCATTCGGCTTTTAGTTAACGTGCACGCTGCGATCCCCATTAGCAGCCATTGGCATGTACATTGAGCTCTATCTGACAAGAAAGGGTTTGCTACGTTATACTCACTGGGCGTAACCTCCTTGGTTTTATAAAGGTTTAGCGAGCGTTGGGCCACAGTGTCATAAATACAGTCAACTAGTATATACCATGAACTCGAGGTGGTTAAAGGTGGGAAGTAGACCCGAAGCGCAAGCCGTAAGAAAGTGTGCGTGTGCCACCTCTCGTTTAGTCCTTGGAATGTCCGCTGGATGGCGGTGCTTCTATATGGGGAATATATGATGAAAAGATGCGAGATGGTGGTACTTGGAGTGTTGAATAGATGGACGAATGGACACACAGACAGATGCATGGATGGACACAGGGGCGGATGCATGGACGAAAGCAGGGACGGACGCACGAACAGACTCACGCATGGACGGGCGGATGGACGCATGGACGGTCACACAGATGGACGCATGGACGGACGGATGCTTCGCCCCACTCTCCTTCATTCACTCCGTGGATATGCTGCTATTTTTTTTTCTACCTATCGCTTAGCTAATCGAAGAAGCAATATCCAGAATAAGCCAGGTCCTGTTCATAGAGCGCACGAACGTAACAAAAAAAAAACGAATATTGCACCAAGAATAATCCAATTTTACGTTTGTGTTCAACTTCCCTTTATCTTTCTAACGTGGGATGTCGCTCAAATTTCCGGTCAACATTGATATATACAGTTAGAACTACTGAAAGTCACCCTTCAAGAACACTGCTCCGACTGTATGCAGAGCAAAAGAGGAGCCAATTACGCGGTCTTGTTTACTGCTCTATGTTTATGGCAATGAAGTTCAGCCGAAACAATAGGCTTCAGAATCTGTAATGAGGGTCATTCTCGAGCGCATGATTAACCCTAGAAAGGTGCCCCGGGCGTGTTGAACTGTGTGAACCCTTGACCGCACTCCGCATGGACTCCGTCTGGCATGCATTGACCTGTGTCCACCACAGCGCACCATGAAGTTTGCGCCTCGACAGCACAATTCCATCATCATAACTTTTGCAACGTTACTTCACTACTTTTGCATATATCTCTCCCGCCACTCATCCCCACATCTCCACTCAGCTATCTTTGTTTTTTTTTTCTATTCGCATGCGCACAGCGTGGACTACGAGGCTGAGTACTTGCACGGCCTTGAAGACGACGTCTCTGCTTCTCTAAGAATAAAATTCAATCTGGCCCTGGAGCTCCACTTAACGTATATCTGTATAATGGACGATCCCCATAATCAGCGTAAAAAAGGTGGAATTATAGCTGTACGTTATAATGTGGTGGAAAATAGTTTGCCTTTTCATTAAGAATTCATGACGCAGCAGCAGGCACTCGTAGCATGCTTCGCATGCGGCACATTAAACACCAACGCGCATTACCCAAAGGGACCGTAGATTGCAGCTGCAAAACCGAGGAACTAACTGAGGTTTAAGCTATATCACAGCTCTTAATGTCGGGAAGCTCAGCTACGACTGTACGGACAAACCCGCGAGTCTTTGCAAACTTGATGAGCCGTCTTGTGTTGTCTCGGAACGAGTGCGCCTTTCTCTCAGTACCCCTAGCTCCCGGTCAAGAATACTGCGCTGGTTTCGTTACATTTGATTACAAGCAGAGAAAGGGCTCCCTGCAGGCGTTATACATGTACACAGGTTATGCCGAGGTATTGTCCATGTAACTGGGGAAACGCATCACTAAGGAGCCAGCAGTTGTAAGTAATAACGTTTCCGTCAGCCATGTATACGTAAATTTCGTGCGGAAACCAGACCAAAGATGAATAAATGAAACATGACCGCCTGCACAGCACGCTCGCTCGACAGTTGTGACAGAAAGTGAAACAATAATAAAAAAAGGGGATCACGTACAAGAAAATTCGAGAGTGCGATGAAGGAGAGTGCACGGTACGGAAAACAATGTATAAAACAGATGAAAACCGCTGCATTCGCAAAGCGGGACATATCAATTCGTGTGGCCCTTTTCTCGCGTTAAGGCCCGTCCGTTTCTCACCGCACCGAGTTCCTTGACCCCATAAGCGCTAGTCATCGGCGTAAAGTGCTGCGCATGGGCGTCGTCGTTGTCTCTTCGATACATTCACTAATGCCGAGAAGAACATCTCGCCGCGTCCCAGCTTCCTGACCGGTGGACCCAGACAGCTTCGCTCGGCATCATCGCGTGTAGAACACGTGCCCGCTAGTGCTGTACCGTCTACGTACATACGCGTCCATCCGCCAAGCGAGCGGGCGCCCATGGCGTCCATCGACTCCGCGGGCGTCGTCCGCGTTCGGTCTGAAGCCATTAGCGGCGGGGGATGATGGCATGAAGAGTGCGCGAACAACTTTCCGCTGTCAGGGCCAATGCGTGAGGGTGAATGCGGTCCCAGCGCTTTGCATATATATTGAAGCGGGAGGAAATGCGGGCGTCGGCCGGCCAGCTCACTTAGCTCTTTCTGCGGAACCGCGGGGGGGGGGGGGGGGGGGGGTAGATGGCACGTGAACCGACTGCCAGAGCCAAAGCTGCACTGCGCGCGCCGCCCGCAATATGCCTGCGCCTCCCGTGGTGTGTGCGGCGGTGAATTTTTGCGCGCTATTAGAACGAGAAGGGTAGCGCCGGTTGCCGACTGACTGTGTTTACAGGTGGCATCGGCCGTTCGTGTTGACGCGTTCGTTGGGTGGGTCGCTATGTGTGCGAGAGCGTGTGGCTAAGAAAGCTGTGACTCTATCAACCAGTTCCGGGCAGGGTGGGAATGGGAACAGCGCCGACTGTAATGTCCCTCCGATCATACAGACGTCAACCAGCACGCTATGAGGTCGGGGGGATTGCGAGTGAGAACTGAGAGGGAATAAAGCGATTCCTGAATCTTGTCACAGTGTGAAACTGATTCATGCCCTGTTTGGCAATTTTCGCGTGAGCGAGGCACCATCATTCGCTTGATGTATTTAATTCCAGTAAACTGCTTGCTCTTCGTGGTAATGAATGCGTTTGTTTGTTGACAGTGTAAAAAAAAACAAAAAATCATGATATTCCCACCTACACTTTGAGGAGATGTGTCGTTAGAGTAGATGCTCCTGCGGCGTAGAAATTTGTGTTGAATATTGTTATAATAATGCAGTAATATGTATGTTTATCATGCAAGTGATCATATTTTTTATGTAGAAGCGAAACACAAGGGTTAATAAGAGTGAATACATTTTTCTCTGTACAAGGGGTGCGATTGTCAGACGCTGCATTTTAGAGCCCTCTTAACACTTTCATTACGGAGCCTCTGTCCACTCAACCTGACCCGGGTATATAGCAACAGAGCTATACATCATCATTATTATCATCATCATCATCATCATCATCATCATCATCATCATCATCAGACTGACTACGCCCACTGCAGGACAAAGGCCTCTCCCATGTTCCGCCAGTCAACTCGGTCCTGTGCTTGCTGCTGCCAATTTATACCCGCGAACTTCAACTCATCTGCCCACCTAACCTTCTGTCTCCCCCTAACTCGCTTGCCTTCTCTGGGAATCCAGTTAGTTACCCTCAATGACCAGCGGTTATCCTGTCTACGCGCTACATGTCTGGCCCATGTCCATTTTCTCTTCTTGATTTCAACTATGTTATCCTTAACCACCGTTTGTTCCCTAATCCACTCTGCTCTCTTCCTGTCTCTTAAGGTTACACCTACCATTTTTCTTTCCATTGCTCGCTGCGTCGTCCTCAATTTGAGCTGAACCCTCTTTGTAAGTCTCCAGGTTTCTGCTCCGTAGCTAAACACCGGCAAGATACACCTGTTATATACCTTCCTCTTGAGGGATAGTGGCAATCTACCTGTCATAATTTGAGAGTGCTTGCCAAATGTTCTCCACGCCATTCTTATTCTTCTAGTTACTTCAATCTCGTAATGTGGCTCCGCGGTTATTACCTGCCCTAAGTAGACATAGTCTTTTACAACTTCAAGTGCACTATTACCTATCTCGAAGCGCTGTTCCTTTCCGAAGTAGTTGTACATTACTTTCGTTTTCTGCAGATTAATTTTAAGACCCACCTTTCTGCTCTCCTTGTCTAACTCCGTAATCATGAGTTGCCATTCGTCCCCTGAGTTACTCAGCAATGCAATGTCATCGGCAAAGCGCACGTTACTAAGGTACTCTCCATTAACTCTTATCCTTAACTGTTCCCATTCTAGGCTTCTGAAAACCTCCTGTAAGCACGCTGTAAATACCATTCGGGAGATTGTGTCCCCTTGCCTTACACCCTTCTTGATTGGTATTCTGTTGCTTTCTTCATGAAGCACTATGGTAGCAGTTGATCCCCTGTAGATTTCTTCCAGGATGTTTATATATACTTCATTGACGCCCTGATTCCGCAGTGTCTGCATGACGGCTGATATTTCTACTGAATCAAACGCTTTCTCACAATCTATGAAAGCTATGTATAGTGGTTGTTTATATTCTGAGCATTTCTCTATTACCGGATTCATACTATGAATGTGGTCGATTGTTGACTAGCCTGTTCGAAATCCTGCTTGTTCCTTTGGTTGATTGAATTCTAATGTTTTCTTTACTCTGTTAGCAATTACCTTTGTTAATAGTTTGTATACTACAGAGAGCAAGCTGATCGACCTGTACTTCTTCAAGTGCTTTTCATCTTCTTTCTTATGTATTAAATGATGTTAGCGCTCTTTCAAGACTCTGGTACTCTTCCCGTCAGGAGACATCTCGTAAACAGGGTGGTTAGTTTTTCTAGCACAATCTGTCCTCCATCTTTCAGCAGATCTGATGTTACCTGATCCGCACCAGCAGCTTTGCCTCTTTGCATGCTCTCCAACGCTTTTCTGACTTCTTGTATGATTACTGGTGGGGTGTCATCTGGGTTACTGCTAGTTCTTGTAGTATTAAAGTCGTGGTTATCCCGGATACTGTACAGATCTCTGTAAAACTTCTCTGCTATTTTAACTATCCTAATCATATTGGTAGTTATTTTGCCTTCTTTGTCCCTTAGTGCATACATCCGGCTTCTGCCTATTCCAAGTTTCCTCTTCACTGCTTTGACGCTTCCTCCGTTTTTCAGAGCGTGTTCAATTCTCTCCATGTTATACCTTCTCACGTCACATACCTTACGGCTATTAATCAACTTTGAAAGCTCTGCCAGTTCTATTTTGTCTGTTGTACTTGAGACTTTCATGATTTGACGCTTCTTAATGAGATTTTTTGTTTCCTGGGAAAGCTTGCCAGTGTCCTGTCTAACTACCCTGCCTCCAACTTCCACTGCACACTCCTTAATGATACTCGTCAGATTATCATTCATTGTATCTACGCTAAGGTTGGTTTCCTCGCTAAGAGCCGAGTACCTGTTCTGAAGCGAGACTCTGAATTCCTGTACTTTCCATCTCAGTGCTAGCTCATTGATTTGCTTCTTGCGTATCAGTTTCTGTCGTTCCTTCTTCAAGTCTAGACGAATTCGAGACCGTACAATTCTATGGTCACTGCATCGTACCTTGCCAACCACTTCCACATCCTGCACGATGCCTGGGTGTGCACTCATTATAAAGTCTATTTCGTTCTTATTTTCGCCATTAAGGCTCCTCCATGTCCACTTGCGGTTTCCTCGTTTTCGGTAGAAGGTATTCAAAATCCGTAAATTATTGCGTTCTTCGAATTCTACTATTAGCTCTCCTCTGGCATTTCTAGTACCGATGCCACAGTCTCCTACTGCCTGGTCTCCAGCGTGCTTCTTCCCTACTTTTGCATTAAAGTCTACCATCAGTATAGTATACTGTGTTTTTACCTTACTCATTGCCGATTCCGCGTCTTCATAGAAGCTTTCAACAGAAGCGTCATCATGGCTGGATGTAGGTGCGTAAACCTGTACCACCTCCATCTTGTATCTTTTAATGAGTTTATTACGATACCTACCACTCTTTCTTTAATGCTATAGTATTCCACTATGTTGCCAGCCATGTTTTTCTCCCAGTTCTCTTCTATCAGCCAAGCCCCTATAGCAAAGGACGTGCCCATTTTGTAGAGCCGTATAGGCCTCATCTGTCCTCCTAACCTCACTGAGCCCTATTATATCCCATTTAACGCCCTCTAGCTCCTCGAATAGTACAGCTAGACTTCCCTCACTAGCTAAGGTTCTAGCGTTAAACGTTGCCAAGTTCAGGTTTGAATGGCGGCCTGTCCGGATCCAGAAATTCTTAACACCCTCTGCTGCGTTGCAGATCTGACCGCCGCCGTGGTCAGTTGCTTTGCAGCTGCTGGGGACTGAGGGCCGTGAGTTATTTGACGTATGCATGTGGGAGGTAGTGGCCAGATGCTGCACCAGGGTGGCCAATCCTTCTCTGGTGAGGTAGTGCGTTCCCGGCGGTGGTTACCGGTGAGGCCGCACCCCAGGCCTCTTAATGCAGTTCCATCACCACGCGGATTTTTTTTATCCGGTTGGGAACTGCGTGGCACCGGGATTTGAACCACTGACCATTTGCACGCGAGGAGGATGCTCTAACCACTATGCCATCGCTGCATTCCTTAAGGAGATTCGCCCCTGAAAAAAATGAATGCAGCTGCTAGCCAAACAAATGGCGTGCCCGCTACCATATAGTGCCAACGCTGTCACAGCATATTTTGCCGTTATAAAAGGTAATAACTACACTACCACACACACACACACACACACACACACAGATATATATATATATATATATATATATATATATATATATATATATATAATTTTTTTATTTACACAATACTGTCAATCCCCCATGTGGATTATTACAAGGGCGAGCTTCACTGTCACAACTTTCGACGTTTGAAAAAAGAAAAAGCCGAATAATAAAGAACACATGATCACTGAACACAGCAGTACGGCATAGAACAATTATACATAGTTATTTGAACGGTAACCAAGTACGAAGTACACCAATGGTACACCAACAAAAAACAGGAGTCGAAAAGAAACGAAGCATAGAAAGAAGAAAACACAGATCGAGCATTGTTATCAAGGAACCGTATTAAGCAATAAATATATGCAGACAAGTGTTTTAGTATAACAATAGGAAACAGGAAGGACTGCGTGAAGAAAAACAGGTGATCACTGTACATGCTAACTAGGTTAGAATAGATCAGTGCCTTCACTTAGTTTCATAATGTTCTCTAATGTCGGCTGCTGTGTAATGACTGGATTCAGTGTGTTTCATTCTCGAATTACGCGCGGGAAGAACGAATAGGAAAAAGTATTATTACTGAGTATTCTTCGAGTTCCCGTGCATGGCTTCGCCTCGTCAGTCTGGTATCTCGAAAGCTCAAGTAAAGATCCGGGTTTATGCGGAATGATCTGTGTGTAAGTAGATAAAGAAATTTGAGCCGGGAAACCTATGCACGACTGCCAAGGGTGGCTAGTCCAGCACGATGTAGTAGAGCAGTAGGTGAGTCGTTGCGCACATATATCTGTTGAAGATAAAGCGCACTGCTTTCCGCTGGACCCTTTCCATTATAGCGATACTATTTACAGTGTGAGGGAACCACACAATATTAGAATATGCTAAGACCGGGCGGATAAATGTGACGTAAACAAGAAGCTTCGTTTCATGTGTGGCGAATGACACGGCTCATTTAATAAAAAATAATTTGCTCATTGCTTTTTTGGACACTTGACGCACGTGCTCTGTCCAACTAAGATCAGATAAAATTGTAATACCAAGGTATTTGTACTGGTTAACCCTTCCTAGTGGCACATTATTAAAATGGTATAAATACAGTTTTGTCAATGTTTATAGTCATTTGCCAATCACCGCACCTCTGAGCTATGTTGTTTATTGAATTACTCAACCTCACCTGATCATCGTGATGACGTATTTCATCGTAGATCATACAGGCGTCTGCAAAGAGTCTGAGTTTAACGTCAGCGTAGTTAGTTGTGTCATCTACATATATTAGGAACAAAACTGGAGCTAGTACAGACCCCTGCGGGACGCTTGGCAACACCGGAGCTAGGTCAGAAGTGTGGATGCCATGCTGTACGTATTGGTGATGGTCTGTCAAGTAATTGGTTATCTATTGGAAGATGGGGCCATCGCCTAACAAGTGATTAAGCTTAAATAGTAGTTTAGGGTGCGATACCCGGTCGAATACCTTCGAGATGTCGAGAAAAATTACATCAGTTTGAATACGTTCATTTATGCCGAGAGACAGATAATGAAGTGTTTCAACGAGCTGTGTAACTGTAGATAGTCCTAATCTAAAGCCATGCTCGCTGGAATGCAGAATGTTGTTTGATTCAATAAAGCTAATTAAAAATTTTAACACAATATGTTCAAGAATTTTGCTACTAGTGCAGGTGATCGAAATAGGCCTATAATTAGAAGGACTAGCAGCATTACCTGATTTAAATATTGGAGTAATTTTGGCAATTTTCCATTCAGCTGGAATGCAGTCATCTACCAGTGATTTGGAGTATATTAAATAAAGATATTTACTGACTGGTTCTGCATATCGTTTAAGGAAGCCATTTGATATTCCGTCTGGACCGCTACTTTTTTTTTCATTGATGCCTAGAAGCTGCGACATAATGCCAGCCTATGATAAAGAACCATCGTGAACTTACAGCGCAACACCAGAAAAAATACAGGACAGGGAATGAGCGAAAAAGAAAAAACAAGACGGCGCTGACTCACAACTGTTGTTTACTGAAAAAAACGGGGTGAAAAGCAGATATATATAGGTACTGGCAGCCTACATCATAACATGCGCAGAATACGAGGTGCACCGAGGTAGCGTTGTCACATTCATGGCAATAAACAAGATTGGCCTAAATAACTTAATTCTTTTTCATGCAGTGTGACGGATGGTTCACTAACGCACTGGCTACCCCTAATCTTTATATGATATGCCTCAGCGATTTCTCTTGTTAGCTGGTTAGGATGCTTGAAGATGATAGTGGTTCTCTCAAAAATGGGACGACAACCGCATGACCTGCAATGTTCCGGCAGATGAAGTCGCGCGATCCCTTGAACAGATAACTCATGCTCCCTTAAACGAACATTCACACATCGTTTCGTTTGTCCCCTTACGGAAACGCCATACATGGCCCATATATAAGTTATATCTGGCCATATATAAGCATATATGGCAGCATATGTGGCCACATATAAGCATATATGGCAGCATATGTGGCCAGATATAAGCATATATGGATGTATATCTGGCGGAGTCGGTTCATGTATGGGGTTATATACGGCCATATATGACGCGGTTGGCCCATATAAGGAGTCAAATCCGTCCAAATTAGGCACGGCCACACCATATATAACATAACAAGTGGGTCTTTATATGTGGAAGTGCTCTCTTATTTGGGATGAACCACGTATATATTTAGCACCGTGATCACACTTTTATGCGAATTGTAATATATAACAATTTGTACACAAAGCTGACCTGCTTATCTTTCATAACAATAGGAGTATTAAATATATATGTTGTTTCTGCCATGCAAAAAAACCGAAATTTCAGGTCAGCTTTGTGTACGTGATAGTTGCAACTCAGTTGAATGCATATATGCATGCATTCGTGTAATTTAACTCGTACATTTTTCATGGCATTTAGGTTTGGAACAATAAGTTGCAATTAATACGACGTAAATAATGTATACAAGAGCAGACATGTTTTACGAGGAAGGAATCGTGTCAAGTCACAAAACGTATTGAAGCTTCCGAACCTCGCTATTATTATAGAGCAATCCTATATAGTATTATGTAAAGACAAAATGCATGCAAGTTATATTGTTCACATTAATGCATTGTTTAAAGTGGCAGCAAGAAATAGTAATTTCAATGCACTTTTATCTTCCACATCGGTGGACAAAATTTCTGATTATTTGAAAGTTTTGATGGCTATATGCTCCCTTCATATAACAAGATTTCTATTAATCCTGTTGACCCCTCATCTGCGATTGCTTTCAGCAGCCATTTACTAAAATTGCATGCGCAGTGCAATGTTTAAGGGAGTATTTTCAAAAACAAAAAGAACTTAGGTGAATGCAACTTGCAGGCACTATTATGATTACATTCAAGATGGAAGTTGTACTAATTTATTGCAAAAATACATGTTGCGTTTCCTTTGGTTACGTATAATGTTCCTGGCTGTGCACATAGTAAATTTATCAAAAATTTTATGATTGCACAAGTGAACAATTAATTTATTGTAATGTTTGCAAGCGTCAAATAAATCTCACGTCATAGACATGTACGTTAAGAAAGGTGCAACTGACTCACACGTGATACATATTTAATGGACCATGTAATGAAATGCTGAAGCTTTATAGCAACATTTAACGAAGGCTGCCGAATTCACAAAACTTCTATTTTGTGTCGGTGTGTCATTACTTGGTCGAGGTCACTAAAGCGCACGTGCCATCATCAGGATTAGCCTAAACATTGCCTTGTGAATACAATTAGTATGACACATTTTTTTGCGGGCTGGCGTGATACCTAAGCCAAACTCTACATTATGTAAACAGCCCCTTGCTGTGCAGGCGCGTAACGATTCAAACTGCTTGCGAACATATCCTTTCAACACCAACACGGTAGTGCACTTACTTATAAGATATGTATGCCGGTACATACTCACCAAACTGCGCAAGTGCACACTCGCGTATAGAGATTCATGGGCACCAGGACACTGGCATTTCATTCAATGTGGCTAGATATTTTCGGCCATGTCAGAATGATATGAGTGTATTATTATTAATATTACTATTATTAATATTATTATTATTATTAATGTTGTTGTTGTTGTATTTCGCAAAACGTCCAACAGCAAATCCATATGCTGTCATACTGTGTCGTTATGTAAGTTTTATGAGATCAGTTATCTTGGTGTTCTTTTTGATAGCATGCTGAATTTTTTCTACTTGCATTAAATGTGCTGCCATGCGAGGCCTTCATTCTCTTCCTGTTGGCTCAACATCTCGCGAGAATCCGGTTCTCCTACAGCCTTCTACAAATGGTACACTGTGATATGTTGGGCTCAACTTCAGTACATATGCACATCTGATTTGGAATGGCCTTGCTAAATCCAGCAGTAGCGCCACTGAGTGAGTCCAGAAAAATTTCATAAGCATTTACCCCCATCGTTTCACTAGAATCCTTTCAACACTGCTGGAATATTATATTTGCCATCAGTTAATGGCCGTCAAAATCGCGCTGAGCTGTTATGTATTTACAAGCTAGTTCAGGGTGAGATATTCTGCCCTATTCGGTTGTAATAATTTTCAAACTTTGCGTAAGTTATCGAGAGAGAATCGACCATTGCATGTACCTACCAGCTTCTTTCAACACTCTATCCTTTACAGAATACCGAGTCTCTCTAACGTCAACTTTTTTGATTCGTTATGTTTTTCATAGTCTACAGTCATTTTGTTTTGTCAGTTAGGGCTGCCCTGTCCTAACGTAGATTTGCATATGCACAGATTCTTTCCTTTTCCGTCTTTCAGGAAGCCTTCGGCACGGTTGTGTATATTCCACATTATTTTTCAGTCCCATTCCATAAATATCTACTCTTTTGTTTGTTGTTCCCATTGTGCATTGATTTTTTTCGACAGCTTGTTTTTGCTCTTTTCATTGATTTGCTTTTCTGTGGACCGTCTGTAATGTATTGTTTATTTTTGTTTTATTTTCGCGCGCGCCAGCGTGAAAACCCCTGTGGTTGTTCTTGGATACGTTAAAAATGATTGATTGATTATTGGTTGATTGAATAATATTATTATCATTATAAGTCCTTGCGAAATAAGATGAAAATTTGGCTGAAACGCGTCTTCGTAGCCAGCGTACACGAAGCAGTGATTTCAGCTCCACGGAATGACTGTCTCAAAGGTCCTCCACGTGCAGCTTTTTCGGCTCGCGGGAGTAAGTTGAAATCCATTGTTCGAAAAAACTCGCCTGACTGCATTGGTTGCAAGGGGTGCGCACAGTAAAAAAATACAAAAAGGGCGCCCATCGGATGGGTGGACAATTCGGAGAACGTAGTTCGAAGAAGCGCACGTAGGCGCCCTGCAGCCCTGCCATGGCTTACACCAGTCTGTCGACACAGCAGGAAAGAGAGTGCCGCGGCCCATTTCAAGTAACGACGAAGAAAATAGTTTGCACAAACATTCAGTCGTATGGTAATAAGATTGCGTCAATAATTGTGAAAAAATGAAACGTCGTTCACCAATAAGCTCAGGAAAATTTAGTTCTAGTGGAAAGTGCGTAAACCATTTATCTCAAGGAGTAATGTAATGTTCATTGTGATGTGCATGGCATGCACTGTATCCATCCGCGCCATTGTTGCTTTTTTGCTCGCCGGAGTCATGGGTGCCGTGCTGATCGAGTTTGTTAATTTTCATTCCTTTTGCTCTTATTTCGTGTTCAACTACTCTCCAATTTACACAAGATAATCGCGCAGCTCTCAGGAATCTACTTCGCTGTACGTGGCGAAATTGTGGACGAACGTGGAAGTGTTTTTGTGTGCGTGTGCGTCTGTACGCTGCTGGATTGGCGATCGTCAACTTTTCGTGCGAGAAAAAAATGGATACCCATGCTTGCGGGCAAGCGTTTCTTCAAAACTTCTTCCTAAAGCAGTACGAATGGACGTGGTGGCTTTAAGGTGTGACTAGGTTATCAGGATTAACAGGCTCCTTGAAAGACAAGTCTCGGTTAAATGTTAAGGTAAGTTCATCATTTTCATTACCTTCGCACGTTGTTCATAAATATTATGATAACTCGAAAACATACCACATTGCATGCTTGCTGAGTAAATAACTTTATGCTAATCGTGGTTACGTCATTAGGCTGTTTTGTTTAAGCGATACGACAACACTTTCTTTTTTTTCACTTGATCCAGACAGTGCTCTATTTAATCAAAAAATCTACGCCAGGAAATTGTTGGTTTTGTGCCATTGTACTTTTCATAAATATATTGATGTAAATATACTTGTGTTGTATTTTTCTCATTTTAACGCTTGAGGAAAAACCAAGGATAAATTACAACTTGCGCAATTACAAATAGAAAGAGTTGCATATCTCCAACTCCAAGGGTGTCATGAGATTTATGAACCCACGTTTGAATTTGTCTTGCGTTTGAATTTATCTTTCTTCGTCTACGTTCCACTTGTTTTTATATTTACGTGTGTTTTGATAAGGACACGCAGTTAAAAATTTGTTGCTAGTTTGATTCTTCAAAACAGGGTGCTATGTCACGGATCCAAATAGAAAAACTTAAGAATAGCCCGTAATTTCGTTTCCGCCATCTACAATCAGGGTGATATAAGTGTAAATTTGACTGGAATGCGTACATCACAGGCGACATTATCGTTACTGATGTCGCAACATCGCGTGGTTATCTTGAGGAACTGCGCATACCCGCATACATAGTTACACAAAATAATGCGATGTCACGTTTTAATCCGTGAGCACTGTAGATAGTTTTACGCAAGCCGACAAATAAACTGGTATGATGCATTAGGGCTTGCTACTGTGTGAAAAAATTGGGGGACCGTTAAGCTCCGTTTTTCACAGTTGAACGTGATAGCAGTATCGATCGTGTTTCTTGTGCGTAATTCAATCACTTAGTGTGTACTCTTTATTGCATGATGCAGTTTGAACAAATTTAATTGTGGAATAGTACTGTGTAATTGAGAAGGTTGAAAGTGTCTCAATGAAGGTTTCGCACATGGCTGCATTTTGTGTAAAAAAGGGGTAACATAGTTTAAAGAAGAAGAAGTATTATGTAATTACCGAGTTGCGCAAAAAAATTGAAATACAAATGGAAGACACCTAGACGCAGCACACACTGACAACTGAAACATTGTTGGAGAAAACAGACATACGTATATATGCGGTTACGAGAACACGTGCGGTGAAAGAAAAGAATTAGATGAGCAGACAGATTGTATAAATGATGCGCTTCCAGGAAAGCTACTTCAGTAGCAAGCAACATAAGTGAGAGTTACGTGACACATGAATCCCCAGCTTTGTTTATGAAATACGCCTCTCCCATTTCCCGTGCTATACCGTGTCACTGAATCTAGCTTTAACTACCGTATTCCAAACAAGGGCGCGCAGCCACACTCTCTACAATATGATGATTGGTTAGAGAATGGTTGTTAATTCCTTTAGAGAAGCTTTGTGATCTACAATTATATAAATAAATTCTAAATAATACTTCCCACACGACAGCGCAGTGCCGTCCACCACACGATGTCCACACTGTGAAAGAAAATGATCAGATGTCTGCTCATCTAGTCATTTTTTTCCACCTCACGTGTTGTCGTAACCGCATACATATGTCTGTTTTCTCCAATGAAGTTTCAGTTGTTAGTGTGCGCTGTGTCCAGGTGTCTTCCTTTCGCACTTCAAATTTTTTCGCGCAACTAAGTTAAGGTGAAGTACCAACTCGCCCAGCAGAACGTGCTTCTCAATATAATGTGTGTAAAATGTTTTAGAACTTTATGCACCCACTACGCAGTCGTGAGGGAATACGTGCAGTAACCAGTGTGCCTTTTGTAATGGTTGGCTGTCTTTAGACCGCAAAGTCACGTTGGTAATAACGTGTTGTGATGCTTGATGACAATGCACGCTTGTATCATGCAATATAGCTGCGATAATAAATGTTGTGTTGTGAAACCTGTATGCAGGATACATGTATTTGTTAAGCATGACAGTTATTTTCCTTGCATTTACAACAAGAGGAAGTTATTCATGCTTTATTTCCAAGCAGATGCATAGCTGTGTGGTAGAGCACTTGCATGCCTTGCAAATTGCCTGCGTGATTTCGATCATCACTCAAACCCGAAAATTTACAATATTTGTTTTATTTGCATTCTCTCAATTTTCGATCATTGACAAGACAATTTTTCACGGAGAGCCACCGATGCCTACGCCGGAATTTCTGCAGAATGAGCTCTTTACCACTGTTACGTTAATGATGCATTTATGGCAAAATGGAAAGCGTGTTACATTTACAAAGTACATTTTTAGTGTCCCGTTGGCAAGAAATATTGTTAAATGCCTCCGTTCCCACGCGCACAGAGACCTATAGACACAAGTTTTAGCAGTCGTTCTATAGGTCATTAGTCACAATACTTGTACATAACAAGCTTGCATACCAATCACTTTCGACCGAACTCCTTAAAAGTTGATTATCAACTCATTTAAGTTATTCAATGCACACGCAGTTCATACGGTCAATAGCAAGTGAATATTTCGTTTTGACTGACTTTGGACGCTCCATTGACACACGAGAAAAGTTTTAAACATAACACACTGTGAAAGATATCTTTACGAAACTCAAATTGGGTTCTTTTATGCTATTTATTTTTGTCAAGTCGGAATCGATAAAGCGGAATATTTACTTGCACCGTACTATGTCTCAGACCGTGTTGACCATAGGTTCAAGATAAGAATAATCGCATGCAAGACTGACGTGTTTCAAAATGATTTTTTACCAAAAAAAATTTACAAGATGGAACCAGTTGCCTTCTAGCATTGCCTCTACACTCCCAAATATTTGTTTTATTTCATGTTAGAATTGTTCCGATTTAATATGAATTTCTCTTGCAGATTGTGATTCAGGTGACTTTGATTGTTTGTTTGGCTGACTATGTATTTTTTGTATTCTACTTTTCGTAAATGCTCCCCCAATGTAATGCCAATTGGTGCTGTGGGTAATGAAATAAATAGATAAACAAAAAAAGTGTCGATAAGTAAGCAATAAATTTAAGCACAAAGAATGTATCTCTTCAGGAAAAGTGGACTAACAGTGACATGTGCCCACCACAAACTTTAAATATGATGCCAAGTTACATTCTAGCAAATAGTTGTTGAGAATAACTTGAGATATAATGAGGATAACTTAACTGAACAAGAATGTTCAGGGGGTATGTACTGCCTTTATTTTGGAGATGATAGTGACTGCATGCAGACCTTTCAACAAACAGGTATATTTCTAGCTGAAGAATGATTTGAGCAGCTATATTTTTTGCCGGTGACACAGGCTGAACTAATATAGATGAATCATTTGAATGGCTTTATATAAAAGTATCCATATAAGGCCATATATGAAAGCATCCATATAAGACCTTATATGGATGCTTCTATATATAGCCATATATGGCCATATACAGCAACACCCATATATGGGGATGTAAGGCCCATATATGGCTAAATCAGGATTGGGACATATCAGGTTATACACGGCCCATATATGGGGATTCCATATATGGGCCAGATATGCCCAATTCCAGATGTAGCCATATATGGGGATTTTTATATAAGTCCATATATAGGATTTTTGTAAGGGTCCCACGTATACTCCCTACCACACGATAATGGAGCTAAATACACAGCTTTTTTTACTCATGCGCGATGTACTTGTTTTTATGATTCACAGTGCATCTCCCTTCAGCTTGTTTGTTCCTCAGCGCATTATCAACCATCGGGCAAATGCGAGCTACCTCATGTGTGAATGTTCGTTTAAGGGAGCATGAGTTATCTGTTCAAGGGATCGCGCGACTTCATCTGCCGGAACATTGCAGGTCATGCGGTTGTCGTCCCATTTTTGAGAGAACCACCATCATCTTCAAGCATCCTAACCAGCTAACAAGAGAAATTGCTGAGGCATATCATATAAAGATTAGGGGTAGCAAGTGCGTTAGTGAACCATCCGTCACACTGCATGAAAAAGAATTAAGTTATTTAGGCCAGTCTTGTTTATTGCCATGATTGTGACAGCGCTACCTCGGTGCACCTCGTATTCTGCGCATGTTATGATGTAGGCTGCCAGTACCTATATATATACTTTTCACCCCGTTTTTTTTTCAATAAACAACAGTTGTGAGTCAGCGCCGTCTTTTCTTTTCTTTTTTGCTCCTTCGCTGTCCTGTATTTTTTCTGGTGTTGCGCTGTAAGTAAGTTCACGATGGATCCTAACCAACTGGGCCAACTTACCATCTTATTACAATCTGATAAAGAAGGCGTGCCTAATAATTGGATATCCTGATTATAAAAAGAAGCATTCATGTTCACAGTGCCATTATCGACTGTAAAAACCGAACGAAAATAACCGTTGAAATCGTCAGCTCTTGCTTGGTCTTGACCGTCTGGTGAAGGTCGATTAGTCATTTTTGTGTTCATATATTTCCAGAATTTGTGGGGAGAGTTTTTAATAACCTCATTCAATGTGCACCCACAGAACTTCTGTTTCGCGTTACGCACCTGGTCCTTAAGTGATCTAGTACGTGAGTTTAGTGTAGAACGGTAGCCTGGAACATTCCGGTTTTTGTTAGTTTTACGCAACCTCTTGATTTTGCGTTTAGTATGGATTATTTCATGTGTGATCCATGGATTGTGTTTTTGAGTTGATTTAAAAGCCATTGGGATAAAGTTTCGCATACAATCCATGACATGGAAGTTGAATTTCAGCCAGACCACATCAATGCTAGAGCAAGCATCAGAACAAAGGTAAAAAATTTCAGTGTACTCGTATACAAGGTACGTCATCATAGCCGCATCATTGGCCTTGTAAAATGCGGGTATTTCTTTTAATTGGCCGCGTAATTTCGGTGGGCTAGTAAAGGGCAATGTGGATAATACCATTTTGTGATCGGATAGCCCATCAAGTACGTCTACTCGAGATTCATTTGTAGGAAGGCTGTTACTTATAAAAACAAGGTCCAAGATCGAGGATGACGCCCCCTGTACTCGAGTTGGGACTGAAACAATCTGCTCGAGATTAAAGTCAAACATGAGATTTATTAGGATGCTTTGAGGTTTAGATTCAGGTACAAAAGAACACCAGTCAATGTCAGGAAGATTAATGTCCCCGGCTTGTACAATCAAGCCCCTGCGCAAATTCGAATGCATGTAATCAAAAACAGATTCAAGATATGCACATCGGCATTGCGGGGCTGGTAGAACACACCCACTTTAGCGATCTTGTGTTGTAGGTGCTCATTGCACCACAAAGCTTCAACATTTTCAACGTCTGGCATAGTTGAAAAATGGATACCTTCCTTGAAAAGAAGCGCAACACCCCCACCACGTGATTCCCTGTTTTTGCGCACTAACACATATCCGGGAGGCACAATTTCCTTATCGGAAATGCCAGAACGTAGCCACTTTTCCGTGATAGCAACAATATCAGGGGAATGTGCGAGGAGTATTGCTTCAAGCTGATCAACTTTATTGACGATACTGCGAGCATTCAAGTTTATAAGAGTTACCGACTGCGGCTTCGCGTTGCACGTGCTTCGCTTGGTGCTTGTTTTTGCGTTACAGTCTACTTGTCGTTTTTTTTTGAGATAGCTCCAATTTTATTGCTGGCTTCGCTGCGGGCTTCGCTTGGTACTTTTTTTTTGCGTTACCTTCTTCTTGTTTTTTTGGGATAGCTACCATTTTATTGCAACTTTTGTCCCATGAAAACAGTCTGCCCTCTACTTTAACCTTATCATATACAAGGTAAACCTTCTCTTTCCGGTCTCGATTCTCCTTCGTGTGTACCCATAGCTTACTTCAAATTTCATGGACAGGCTTGGAGAAGTCTTCACTGACTGATATTGAGGAGCCTTTCAATTTGGAGCAGTTATGTTGGCTTTGTCTCGGTAGTCAACAAGCTTCAGTATAACAGGCCTAGGTTTTGGCTCGTCCCCCTGTTTCGCCCTACCAAGACGATGAATACGTTCAACGCCTGATATTTTGACATCAAGCACATCATTGAAAACTTCCTTGACTACAGCCGTTTAAAGTTTTTCAGGCGACTCGTGTTCTTGTTCGTTGACACCGTACGCAATTAAGTTAGAGTGCCAACTTCTATTTTCCAGGTCGTCGAGTTTCTTAGCCATAACTGCCATACTGAATTCAAGGTCAGCTATTCTGTTAACGCAGTCAGTTACCTTGATCTCAAGGCAAGCAATTTTCTCAAGCTCTTTATCAATTGCACTTAGCTTTTCGTTAATTTCTGCTTTACCTGCCTTAATTTCTTTGATTTCACCCGCAATTCATTTCAGCTGCTCTACCAACTCGTCGAATTCGGGACCAGGATTGGATTCTACATCTCCAGCCCTAACCAGCAAGAACCTCAAAGTTGCACAGACATTGCGAACCAGGTCGCACAATGGCCGTGGGAACGGCAGCAAAACAAGAAATACATTATTACTGTGGAAGCATTTTCCGAAATGTTTTCTCACCTGCATAAAGAATTGAAACGGATTGTTAGGTGGCATTCTGACGCTGCCGCCGTGCCCACTCATTACACTATTGATATATATATATATATATATATATACGCGTGTGTGTGTGTGTGTGTGTGTGTGTGTGTGTTTTCCCCTCACGAAGGGGGAGCGCCACCGGGTTCCACTGTTTCATCGATGTCCGCGAAACGGAGCTGGTTGAATTTTTTTTCTTATGTAAATAAACACCCAAACATAACTTCACCAGCTGATATATGTCTCGTTTAAAGAAAAGATATTTGTTAGTCGGCGGAATGCGGAAAGCAGAGATGACATCCGTAAACTCGCATCCCCGTTCAAAGAATACAGCATAGGTTCTAAAAATAAGAGGGCGACGTTTTAAGAATTCGTTGGTTGATATGAGGGGGTTAACGTGTAGAAACGACCATATGATTATCAGAGACGCCGTAGTGGAGGGCTCCGGAAATTTCGACCACCTGGGGTTCTTTAACGTGCATTCAAATCTGAGTACACGGGCCTACGACATTTCCAGTTCCACCGAAAATACAGCCGCCGCTGCCGGGATTCGATCCCGTAACCGGCGGGCCAGCAGCCGAGTACCTTAGCCACTAGAACACCGTGGCGGGGCTCGTTCTAACGATATGTCACGCCACAGCCGAGACGAAACTTCACGGTGAGCCTTCTTCGCAGGAGCAGATATTTTGGTGTAGTGGTAATTTTACTGAGAGTCTACACAGGTTCACCTGTCCTCTTTTCTCTTCTTTAAAATCATCTCTCCCTCGCTGGCAAAGTGGTCTGTAAGCCCCACGCTAAGCCGGAACCCGAGTCACACGACACAACAAGCAAGTTCAACTCGCTTCACTGAATCACAGCCACCACTCAGTAGAAGCAGACCCGTGGTATACTTCCGGTTTTTGCGCGAAAAACTGATAAGAGAACAATACGTGCTTCCGGCTGGGTCCATGGAACGGACTGGAGAACACATAGGCGTGGACAATGGCAATGCACCTTAACAAGTTTCTTCTTCTCCTTCTTTCTGTTTGTCGACCTAGAAGTGCGGGGGTGGAGACGGGGTTAAAGCACAGAACGACACGCGTTGGAGCCAAGTCGAGCAATGGCGTAAGAAGGTTTGTGTGGATCGCATAATAACTGCTAAAAGAGAAACGAGCCGGCGCAGAAGCGTAAGACATTGTCCCACGAACAGAACTGCGTTGTATCGTGTTAAACGCTATGACAGTGTGCACGTCAAAGCATGTTTGCGCATGCACCGGATGCGAGTGCTGAAAAATGGTCAGACGAATGTCTGACCATGTCTGACCAATGCCTGAAAGGGTGAACGGCCACCTTCGGCCAGCCGAATATAAATGTATTGCCTGGCGATATCCCTTGAAAGTGATTGAAAATCACCAACTGAATGCGATGCCGTATAGGGACTGGGGTTTGAACCGCTGAAGTAAATGTGCACAAATTGTGCACTGCGAGCAGCTTCCTCAGTGTCCGCCTCTACTCCACCTGCAGTGTAACTCAAGGCGAATATTTGTTGTTGTTGTTGTCGCACTCTTATCAAACCTTTCGCCGCATTCTCCATCTTTATTTGACCCTTTCCTCGCTAAAATGGGGCACCGAAGCGCGGCTACTATATTTAGCCGCGCTTCGAAAAAAACGTACGGCGCAAGAGGGCGCAAGGTCAGCATTGTCGAATCGGCCTTGTTTCGCGGTTGACAACTTGAACACTGGTTGCTGATAGAAGTGCACGCGGGGCACAAGTGGCGGTGAAAAGATAGGCGCGCCGTGCACGAAGTGCGGCGCACGTTCTCCCAGAGACGCGGAGCACTGTCGCACGTGAGTCGGCCGTTCGCACGCTTGCTGAAGGACAGGATGGTGCGTCAGAAGCACGCCATCGCGCGCTGCTTTGAGCGTGCGTGCCTTACACGGGTTCACGCTGCTGTCGATGCGAGTTCGATATCACCGCTCGGTTACGAAGGAGCAACCAGGCGCCGTCTGTTGGCATTCTTGTGTCACTGAAGTGTATGCGAGGAAGACGAGCAAGGGTGGCATTTAACGCGAGCTGCAAGCTAGGTTAGACACTCCCAACGTACTTCGGCCGCGTTCACGACCATCGCTGGCAGCGCACGTTGATTTGTATTGTGCATGCGAACGTGTTACGATGAAAGGTATACCCGAAGCAAGAGTGCGGTTGAGATGAATCTGCACGATGGCTGGCTCGAAGTGAAGGAGTGACTGTAAAACGTTAAACCCGCTGTTGTGTGACCGGCTTTTCGCACTGCGGAGAACTGTAGTCACGATATGGTTGCTTGGACTCACAGATGTATATATATGGCCCGGGATTAACAGGGAACGACGTATGCAGACTTTAGAGTGATATTCCACGGATTTGTGTTGGTGGTACTGAACGCAACTTGCACCCTGCGGCGAGGCCGAACGCCTGTTACATTTAACGAACAGCCCTTTGCATCATGCTCGGCACGAACTTGACAACTGACGGAAAAATACGTGTGTCATTTCATGACATTATGCAGACATTTCCTTCCAGATTGCTCGCGCGCTGCGTGGAATGTTTTGTGAAATTGATACACCACCAAATCCTTGAAGTCAGACTACGAGAACTGTTTTGATACCATAGTTCGTTACTCGTTTGCTAATAGACTTGGAGAGGGAAGGAAGGAGGAGGGGAAGGGTTGATTTGACCCCCAATCCCAGTCTTTGTTCACCGAACTATTGAGTACCAGCTCAAACCAACTCAATAATTTGGAGAAACTGAACCTTCCCTTCCCCAGGCTTCGCATACTATTCGCCTATACTCCTGAAACAGTTTGATCGTTCGTAGATTGATTGATTGATATGTGCGGTTTAACGTCCCAAAAACGCCTGATGATTATGAGAGAGACACCGTCGTGGAGGGCTCCGGAAAATTTGACAACCAGGGGTTCTTTAACGTGCACTCAATTCTCTCTCTCTCTCTCTCTCTCTCTCTCTCTATATATATATATATATATATATATATATATATATATATATATATATATATATATATATATATATATATATATATATATATATATATATATATATATATGTGTGTATGTGTATGTGTATGTGTGTGTGAGTGTGAGTGTGAGTGTGTGTGTGTGTGTGTGTGTGTGTGTGTGTGTGTGTGTGTGTGTGTGTGTGTGTGTGTGTGTGTGTGTGTGTGTGTGTGTGTGTGTGTGTGTATAAAGACAAAATAGTCCCAGTCCTGTGGTTTCTGTTTCGTCGTTGGCGCTTTTTTAGTTTTCCCTAACATTTGTAGCAAGAGAACCTTGACGAGCTTCCTTGCAGCATAACAATATTTCAGCAATGCCGCTTCTTTCTGTCAGCTGAATCTGGCAGAAAAAAAATGTAACAATTTCGGTTTTTGTTATATTGCGCTGCTGTACCGGGAAACTGACTTTAAAAAGTCGGAATATGCCCGATCTGTGCGTGAAAGCACGCGCTGTTTCTTACTGAATTCCTTCAGTGTAGACTCCTCCGCTGTCGAATAGACGGCAGCATTCTGTGCAGCACTACCGAAGCTGTCTCCCAGTTATGCAACATTGTGCATATGAAGCTCAAGTCTTTTGAATACACATATTTATTGGCTGTTATTTTTTTTTCTCTGAAAGTTGCTAATTCGCCACGTTTTACCGTGAGGCGATATTTGCGGAGACTCAAGTTGAGATCTGAATCGCAGCTCATTAATGATAAAGCTATGTCAATCAAACAGGCCAAGTGATAGCGCGCTCGCTACAGTAGCGCAGCTTCCGGTGAAGCAGTTGTTCTGGGCGGTATTCTCACAAAGTCAACTTTTCGGCGTCTCGTTTCGTGGTTCGTCAATGCGTCCTGTTGCTTTTTGGTCGTCTTATGCCGCCCCTGTATAGCGCCGCAGCGATGCTGTCATCGGTTACCGAGAGACTGTGCCACAGTTTTCCTTCGTTTTAACGGGTGACCTGCAGATCGGCGAGGTGGTATGGCGTGCCGCACCGGTTGCACCGCGAGGGACGATGTCAACGAAGCGTGGTCTCCGATCGCTTGTCTTTTCCGTCCGGCACTTCGTTAGCAGGCTGCACCGCGAGCGCTCGCCTTCTTCTCGCTTGAACGGCGTTCTCTGGAAAGGCGTCGACTGCGTCGTCGTGCGCAGGGTCCCGCCTATGCGTGGTACAAAGGCATTCTCCTTGCGCCCCTACGCTCACGCTATGCGTGCATGCTTCGGTCGCGTGTCGTCTTTAGTGCACCGCTGAAGGCAGGAGCGACGCTGCACCGTGTGACAGCATTGCGAAAGGCACGTGGCGACTGGTATACGAGTGCGTTGTTCACCTGCAGCACCGGCCATTGTTTTGCTCGCACTTCGGAGCGCGCAGATAATTTCACGCGGCAGCGCTTCCTCGTGTACTCTTGGTGTGCAAGTTGGCGTGGAGGATCCTTATGGCCATCGCAAGCTTGCGCCTTGTTACAGTGAGCATTTCGCATTGTTGAAGTATAGTACCCAGCACTGATGCACATCCTCTGCCGGGGATGCCCAAGTGGTTTGTTGTGATTGCGCTCATAAACGCGCCTATCGAGCGTTTTCAACCTGCCCACAAGGTCCAAATTGATGTCCAATGTGTCAGAAAAACGCTGTGGGGCCAAATTGCGAGAATTCCACCCACTATTGCCTCTCTCAGAGGGTCTCAGCGACTGCAGTTGCCACTACGATTAATAATTAGGGGTGCTTTTTCCGCGGTTTTTTTTTTTTAGCAATCGAGTTTGCTTATAGTGTTCCCGGCACCCTTACTGGTTATAATCACCTCATCATACCGTTGCCAACGTAAGCACTTGTTCACACTACTGACATACTTTCATAGATGCCCACATACGTTAAGAACGGGCGTTCGTCAAAGCTGGCATCTCCGCAACAAGATATAACGCGTGGGGAAGCCCGCTTTTATGTTTGGCATTTTACTGACTCTTTGTGATATAATGACCATATTTGACGCATTCTTCTAGACGAGTAAAGTTAACGTTACAGTAAGAGGATAATGAATGAATGAATGATTGAATGAATGAATGAATGAATGAATGAATGAACCATCACTTGTAATGCTAAATGTTTGAATTGTTAGGCGTAGATTTCAATCACTAATGATGAAAGGCGCAGAATACCTGATGAACGAGATCACTAGAAACAAAGACGGTCGCGAATAGTCTGTCCCACTTGTTTCGTGCGCACCAATTTCGACACATCACGTGGCAGCAAGCGTGCGCTGCGAATTTCCACCGTGAACTGCGGCGTGGCACTGCTCTACACGGCGCCCTCGTACACTTGATTCTCTCAAAATCGGAAGAAGAGAGGGGGCTGTAGAGGGGAAGGGGATGCTAGGAAAGAACAGAGAAAGCTTGTAGGTCTCCGGTGTTGTCTAAGTGTAAACAGCGGATGGGCAAATGTCGACTCGAAATACCGCGTGTCACTTTCACCACCGGGGAGCGTGCTCGTCTCATTGAAGGAAAAAGCAAACATGTTTACAAAAAAAGCTCTCCTCGAGGGCTGCGCAGGAAGGCACGCATCACGTGCGCGAGAAGAGAAAAGCACGCCAAGTGCGCATGGTTCCCGGATGTTACCGTACACTCCAGCGAGTGCGCGCGGTACAATGACGTCCGACGACACGCATACCCGATGCCGGAAAAGACGCAAGAAGAAATAGTGACTGCGCGACGAGTGAACAGCGGCAAAGGATGCGTGGACAGAAAACGGGCAAAGAATGAATGCCAGGTATACGCCGAGACACGTACGTATACGTGCGTGCGTACGTGCAGCAAACGGAGCCCCGCGGTTCGACATGCCTGCGGTGTCGAATGGCCACCTGCTGTCGCGACGCTCGCAAAAATAGAACGCGGAGACGTGTCGTTGTGAGGACTAGTGGGCATAGAGCTAGATTGTTTACGAAGAATGCGCCGCGCGCAAATGCCCAGTCACGTGTTACCATTTCAAATCTCGTGAACTTTCAGCCTGGAAAAATTAATGCCACGAGCTCTTTTATTTATTTGGAAACTAGTTATTGGTTTCTACGTATTCTCGACCACGAATACAAAACTTTAATGAATAACATGAAAGAAAGGCTGTTCAAGAGGATAATAAACAATATCATTATTCGCATACTCCACAGCCCAAACGTCATGGTCACCAAATATCCCAAAATTTTGGTATTACATTAAGTGAATGGAGGACGAAGGTATGTGGCTGGTGCGAACATGATAATCATGAGATGCGTGTCATGTAAGAACATTAATACACGCCACACTCAAGAACCAACCGTTACCTGTTCATGTTTTAGTACTTTCTTAAAATGGGGTGTGACATAAGTTTATTGTGATAAGAAATTGTGGAATTAGAAATGTCGCAGGTGCCAGCGTTTCGCCAACGGCTTCGGAATGTCTGTTTGTCAAAGTGGTGGTTTAAATAATATTTTTGGTTAAACGATCTCTCATCACTTCGAGTCATCAGCTTCCGTTGTCTTGTTTGCTGGCTAGTTTCCAACGCACAGCTCCGCATCGAACGACACGCACATAGACCGTGTGCCGTATATCAAACAACACTTTAAGCTCGAAGTTTGGCGCTGAGGTGTGCGCAAAAATCAAGCATCATCGTGAATGGCCTGTAAATTCAAAAGCACAGCTCTGCCTAACGCGCACAAAGCAATAGCTCGGCCAGTGCGCGCTCTTTTCGTCCTCTTTTTATTTCACTCCCCGAACATAAGCGGATGGCTTGCTCGCTCACGTAGCACCGATTTATCCTGTGTGGAATGTAATTACTCGGATGGCTGAGACAACGAGCCCAGAGACGCAGTGAGAGAGAGAGAGAGTAAGGTACAAAGAGAAAGAAAGGACAAGAGAGAAAGAGAGAAAACATGGCTGAGCCTTCTGTCATAGGAATCGGTATAACATGAAAGTGAAACTCGTCTTCGCACAGGTAGTTGAGCATTTATTGTGTATTGCTTCGCCACAAGGGCAAAGGAATGAGTGTCATAGCAACGAAGTGTAATGTCACACGAAGAAGGGCAAGCAGGTCGAAAGGTGCAGCGCGCTGCTATAGCAGAATGGGCGCACCGAAACAATACACTCAGAACGAGCGGAAACAACTGTCGCAGCTCGACACTTAAAGCGTGCAGCTCAAACACAAACACACATGAAACGAACGCATAAGTAGATATAGGACGAGCGCGAACTAACGACTGTACGGTTGTTACTTAGTGTGTGAGTAGTGTGCTCCTTTCTGAAACGCGGCCGCTGCAGCGAGCGAGGCGACCTTCGTGCGCTATGTACTTTCAACACAAACTTTCAGGGAACACGCGAGACGTAGAAACCACCCCTTTCACGAGATAAGCACGTGCGCTTGAGCGACCACGCCCTGTAGAGGCGCGCACGCTTGGCTGCGCATGGGGCGAGGACCTTTGAAGCACGTACTTAGCACTGCTCGCGCTCTCTCGCTAGTGATAACGACAACATGCTGAAGCGTCACCGACCTCCGAGCGCCACCAGTGGTGAATCGTCTGTGTAAATAGCTAGCGGTTAGTGTGCTGAGGTAGGTGCGCTCTTTGACTGAGTCGTTTCGGGCCACATGCTGAGGAGTGAGGTTGAACTCGTGGCTACAGAAATTTTCAGATGCAGCCCTTTGACTAGCCTGAGTAACGCTGTCCCTCCATCCGCACCACGCTCCCCTGGCCGCAGGTGGTTGGGAGCTGCCAAGTAGGTCACAACTTCCCTCGCAGTGCAAGCGCGTTGTCGTCACTTTTTCTCTAGCCCGTCACCGCACGCCACGTGTCATCTCACTCGCTTCACCCTCTCTACCGCTCGCAACGTTCGAGCGCACATAGGGCGAACAGTCTTTCTGCGATGAAACCTACAGGGAAACCCAACCCGCCTCTCGTGTCTGCGTTTCGAACAAACGTTTACTCGAGTAAAGGCTACACCGAGTTTCGCTTCAAACCGTTCTTAAAGCACCCGCGTCGACGCCTGTTTCAACCGGGTCAACGTCGTGCGCAGCGCTGCTGCTTCGCATTCCACCAGGCTTCCCTTCGGGAACACGCTCCATACTTTTTTGTTCTACTTTCTTTTATTGTTACCTGTAAGTGTATATTTTACAGCGTCATAACCGTGACGGAAATACGTCAGTGGAGCAATGGTCAGCCCTGACATAAAACACCTTCGTGCACAAAAGGTACAAAGACAAAGAAAAAAACAGACACAACAAAAGAGAGTGAATGAACACAAAGCAATACAGAAAGAGATAAAAAGGAAGCGAGTATATATACACACACACACACACACATATATATATATATATATATATATATATATATATATATATATATATATATATATATATATATATATATATATATATATATATATATATATATATATTGTGAGACGACGTCAGGTACGAAGGAGCGACCGTTTTATTGTCAACCCAGACGCGCGAGCCAGCAACCGAACAAGCAGCGAGCCGCTACGATGATGATGATCACGGTGCTTTGTATGCGCAGGTGAAAGTGAAAATGATGAGCAACACAATCAGCGCTCACACTATTTCACCCCTACACGAAAGCGGTCTGCAAGACGTTCATTTAGTAAGTGTATGAGCGCTGGATATAAGGTTTCAGGCGAGACACATGGACGATCTCGGTCCCGCGACGACGGCGATCAGAAGCCGAAGTAACCGGCGCGACGCGATAATTTACGGCCGATGTTCGTTCAAGCACGGTGTAAGGACCCAGGTATCTGTGAATGAATTTTTCACAGAGGCCGGGTGTGCGAACAGGTGTCCAGAGGAGCACTTCGTCGCCTGGGTAGAATGACACAACTCGACGTGTCGCATCACAACGAACTTTTCGCTGGGCCTGAATGGTAGAGGTGTTGGCGCGGGCGATTGTGCGGCAGTGGTTGACACGGGCAGCGAATTCTTCCGGAAGGGACGCAGATGGGACAGAAGGCGTGGACAAAAAGCTGGTGTCTAGAACAAAAGATGGTGCACGGCCATACACAAGAAAAAACGGGCTGTAACTTGTAGTGCGTTGTATGGCAGTGTTATAGGCAAACGTGACGAAAGGTAGTATTGTGTCCCAGTTCTTGTGATCGGGTTGGACATACATAGAGATCATGTCTGACAAAGTTCTATGAAAACGCTCAGTAAGACCATTGGTTTGCGGATGATATGCCGAGGTGGTCTTATGGATTGTGTCAGAGGCCTGTAAAACTTCAGCGAGCACACGAGAAAGAAATGTCTTGCCACGGTCACTCAGGAGAACACGAGGGGCGCCGTGGCGCAGGATAATGGCACGCAGAACAAAGTCGGCTACTTCGCTGGCAGCTCCAGTAGGAAGAGCTGCCGTCTCAGCGTAGCGAGTAAGATGGTCTACGGCAGTAACAATCCAGCGGTGACCGGCGGCGGTAAGCGGAAGGGGTCCGTATAAGTCTATGCCGACGAACTCGAAGGGAGCGGATGGGCACGGGAGAGGCTGTAGAGGGCCGGCGGGAAGAGATGTCGAACGTTTTCGGTGTTGACATGATGAACAGGAAGTGACGTACCTGGAAACACTAGTGGAGAGGCCAGGCCAGAAGCAGCGAGTCTTAATGCGATCGTAGGTTTTATGAAAACCCAAGTGGCCAGCCGTCGGGTCGTCATGAAAGGCTTCTAAGACTTGGAGTCGAAGTGAGCGAGGTATGACCGGGACCCATCGGCTACCGAGAGGATGGTAAGTTTGTCGAAGTAGCGTTCCGTCATGAAGTTTGAAACGCGTGAGTTGTCGTCGCAAGCGGCTGTTGGGAGCACGAGATGAGCCGGTGAGCCGATCGATGATTGTACGGCAGTATGTGTCTGCACGTTGGAGCGAGGTGAGGTCTGCGGATTGAAGGAAGTCATCCGGTGCAGTGGGCTCGATGGGACTAAGACTGGTCATCTGCGTGGTCTCTTGGCTGGGAGGTGCTGCGCAGCAGGTAGATGCGTCATGATTTTGCAACAGCGGACAGCGTGACAAAGCGTCGGCATCTTGGTGTTTGCGGCCCGACCGGTATGTGACACTGTAGTCATACTCCTGCAGTCGGAGCACCCAACGACCGAGGCGTCCTGACAAGTTTTTTAATGATGACAACCAACAGAGCGCATGATGATCCGTGACGATCGTGAAGCGGCGGCCATACAAATAGGGGCGAAATTTTTGCACGGACCATACGATAGCGAGACATTCCTGTTCAGTGATGCTGTAATTGCGTTCCGCTGGGGAGAGAGTACGGCTCGCGTAAGCCACGACTTGCTCTTGTGAAGCCTGGTCACGCTGCAGCAGAACAGCGCCGATTCCGTGCCCACTTGCGTCAGTGTGTAATATAGTAGGGGCTGTGGGATCAAAATGGCGAAGAACTGGCCCTGACGTGAGGCATCGCTTCAGGGTCTGGAAAGCAGCTTCACAGTCATCTGTTCAAAGAAATGATGCACTTGTGGTCAGGAGTTTGTGAAGAGGAGCCGCGATAGTGGCAAAATCACGGACAAAACGGCGGAAGTAAGAGGCTAAGCCGAGGAAGCTGCGAAGGTCTTTGAGCGTGGTGGGCTTAGGAAAGTGCAGCACAGCGGCCACTTTGTCGGGATCAGGTTCGATGCCAAGCTTGCTGACAACGTGGCCTAACACTTTGATGCTGCGGCTCGCAAACCGACACTTCTTGGTATTTAGCTGGAGACCGGCTTTGGCTAGACATGTGAGCACCTCGTCTAGACGTTCTAGGTGTTGCGAGAAGCTGGATGAAAAGATGACGATGTCATCCAGGTAACAAAGACAGGTCTTCCATTTTAGGCCACGCAGCACCGTATCGATCATCCGCTCAAATGTGGCTGGGGCATTGCAGAGCCCAAAAGGCATCACATTGAATTCGAAGAGACCATCAGGAGTAGCAAACGCTGTCTTCTCTTTATCAGACTCATGCATCGGGATCTGCCAATACCCAGATCGTAGGTCGAGACTTGAGAAATATTCTGCACCCTGTAAGGTGTCAAGTGCATCGTCAATTCGAGGCATAGGATATACATCCTTGCGCGTAATTTTGTTTAGTGCCCTGTAATCAACGCAAAATCGCACTGATCCGTCCCTTTTCTTAACTAGGACAACAGGAGAAGACCAAGGGCTTGTGGAAGGTCTGATAACGTTGCGTGCGAGCATGTCATTGACTTGTTCCTCGATGACCTTGCGTTCTGAAGACGACACGCGGTAAGGGCGACGGCGGATAATACGAGAACCGTCTGTGGCGATGTGATGAGAGGTCACCGTAGTTTGACCTAAGCCATCCGAACAAACGTCAAAACAAGTCTTGTGTTTTGTTAAAAGGGCCATTAAGTCATTAGTTTGCGTTGGAGTGAGATATGGACTCAAAGTGGCTTTAAGCGCATTAGATGAGCCTCCTGGTGGCGTACACTTAGCGACTGACGGCGGAGACGATACAGTGACGACACATACCGGTGCTATGTCGATAAGGCTGGCAACAGTGGACCCCTCTGGCAGTAGTTGTGGCTCTGTTGTCGTGTTGTAGGCGGTGAGACTGGCATGACCACGCGAAAACCGCACTAGACAACATGCGATGGCGATTCCTCGGAAAATGCAGCGCTGATCGGGGACAACCACTGCGTCACCGTCAATGGTATCGCTGGATCTAATGGTGAGGATACGTTCTTGGGCCGGGGGCAGTACAAAGTCTGCAGCTGCAACAAGGTGAGGCGACGAAAAATCGTAAGCACTAAAATTTTCAGTGTCCGTAATGCGAATAACGGGCGGACCACACGAAATGACAGCGGAAGCGGCTGACAGGAAGTCCCAGCCCAATATAATCGGATGAGCACATGAAGAAAGCACAGCCAATTGTATATGGTGACGAATTCCGTCGATCAGAACACGAACAGTGCATTGTCCAATAGGGTAAATTCTATTTTCATTAGCACCACATAACACCGGACCAACATATGGAGTTTGCACTTTTCGTAGACGATGACATAGTTCGCGATCAATGACCGAAATGGCTGCTCCAGTGTCCACGAGTGCGTCAACCGAAATGCCTTCTACACAAACAGTTAGTAAATTTGCAGGGCGCGCAGGAGGAATTGGGACACTTCGACGACAGGCAGTTTCTCCTCCAAAAACTGCAGCTGCTAGTTTTCCGAGTGGCTGTCGAGGGGCATCAGGGCAGAACGTAAAGGCGAAGTAGTACGGCGGAAGGGCGATGGTGAACGACGGCGGGGTGAGCGGGAAGAACGAGGTTCACCGTGGGACAAAGGAGGCGAAGGCGAACGTCGTGACGAGGGAATGTAGGTTCCTGGAACGTAGGGGTCAGACCTCGCAGCCCGGTCACTCTCGTACGAAGAATAACCTCGTCGTTCATCTTGCTGGCGCCGACGGCAAAAGCGGGAGATATGTCCTCTTATGCCACAGTAGTAACAGACGGGGCGCGTAGGGCGCCAGGCAGGGAAGTGTGGTTGTGGTGGTGCCTTAGCTGCCATCGCGGCCAAATGGTCGTATACGACGTCCGTAGTTACAGGTGGAGTAGGTGGAGGAGGCCGTGACACGACTTCGGCATACGTAGGCACATGTAAGGGCACAGGAGGCGGGGCACGTGCGACGCTCGTCATCGACGCCAATTCGTCCTTTATAATTTCCCGCAGGTTAGGAGGGGGTGAGCGGGCAGGTGAAGTCGGTGCGCTGGCAGGAACAAGGCTGTGAAGTTCCTCTCTCACTATGGTGCGAATTAGAGCTCGCAGCTCATGCTCGCCAGTAAGACGAGTGTCATAGGAGGCGTGTGGAAGGCGCATTGAGTAAAGTGCGTCCAGGCGCTGGCAGGTGGTAATAATGTCCTGAACTGTTGTCGGGCTCTGCATGACAAGAGCATTAAAGGCGACGGAGTTGATGCCTTTCATTACTTGCCGAATACGATCGGCCTCCGGCATGTCCTTTTGGGCGCGGCGGCAGAGGGCCAGAACGTCTTCAATGTACGATGTGTACGATTCGTCAGGCCCCTGGATGCGGGTAGCGAGCTTCTGTTTAGCTACCTCAGAGCGTCCTGTAGAAGTGCCGAATATTTGACGCAGCTGCACCGTGAATGCTGACCAATCAGGAAAGTCGCGTTCGTGGTTATGATACCACGTCTTAGCAACCTCCTTCAGATAAAAGGGTACATAGCGCAGCTTATGTGCCTCATCCCAGTAATTGCAAGCACTGGTACGGTCGTAACTGTCCAGCCATTCTTCTACGTCCTCACCGCGAAGGCCAGAAAACACTGGAGGGTCTCGTTGCGAGGTACTCACGGTGTGGTGAGGCCCAGCAGGCTGAGCGGGTGGTGCGAAGAAGGCGGTAGGGGGTGGGTCGTTTTGCGCCATCACTGTTGGCAAGCACAGCCGTCGACCTGATCGGAGCTCCAGGGGTGACCGGTAGTGCACGAGGACTTGGGAATCACAGCACGCTCCACCACTTGTGAGACGACGTCAGGTACGAAGGAGCGACCGTTTTATTGTCAACCCAGACGCGCGAGCCAGCAACCGAACAAGCAGCGAGCCGCTACGATGATGATGATCACGGTGCTTTGTATGCGCAGGTGAAAGTGAAAATGATGAGCAACACAATCAGCGCTCACAATATATATAAATAAGGGAAAGAAGTGTATACCTAAGGGCTCGTTTTTCCGTGTTTTTAACACAATAATAATGAGATATAACAGACAGTAATGCCAAGGAATGTACAGGGGAAGTTATTAACATTAATGGAATGTAAATAAGAAGAAAGAAAAGTGGATGAAAAAATTACCAACTGTAAGCAGGAATCGAACCTACGACCTATATATATATATATATATATATATATATATATATATATATATATATATATATATATATATATATACGATATATATATATATATATATATATATATATATATATATATAAAGAATGTATGCCTGAGGGCTGGTTTTTCCGTGTTTGACACAATAATACCAAGGAAAGTATAGGGGAAGTTATTAGGCCGAATTGTTATGTAAATGTCAAGAAAGAAAAGTGGGTGAAAAGATAACTTGCCTTGGACAGGAACCAAACCTGCGACCTTCGAATAACGCATTTGATGCCCTACTACTGAGCTACCACAATGGCCATTCCCCCCCACCCCTCACTTTATTGGGTATAGATGTGAATATAAACGTGGGAGTGTCAGTCAGCGCCTCCAGTAGCTATGGCGGCGAGTGTGGCACACTCTCCATGAGCCTGTTTGGCGTCACGTAGCACGTGAACTTAATACGAGCTGGCGGGTGAGCAATAGTCCACTTTTCACTTTTCTCTGTTGACATTTACATAACAACTTGGCCCTAATATAATAACTTCTCCTATACTTTCCTTGGCATTATTGTTTGTTAGATCTCATATATATATATATATATATATATATATATATATATATATATATATATATATATATATATATATATATATATATATATATATATAGGGAGAGAGAGAGCGGAGATAAAAAATATGAAAAATGACAAAAAGCATTATATAAATAGCAAAACAGGAACAAAAACAAATAAAGATACTAAATTAAGAGAAAGAAAGGCAGAGAAAAATAAAGAGAAACAAGATAGGCCACGCATCTCTGCCGTTCTCTCAGGCTTGGCACTCCTCGAACGAAGCTATTTAAATTTTTGTCTTCTACTTTTTATTTTATTTTATTTTCGTCCACCAGGGAAAGCTTTCAAGATCTGTGTGTCGCAGTCTGAGAAAAAACACGGCGCATGTTTTTTTTTTCGACCTCTACTTTTTGTGTTGTTGCAAAATGATCCACGTATATGAATTCGTGCCTTGATTGCCATGATCGTAAAGCTTTGCAGATTAATTTTTTAGTATCACAATATTGATGGTGGTAATAATCATCGTCTCATTTATCATCAGAATTGAGGTGGCAATATGTGACCCCTACCCCACTCAAGTTTACCCTATTTAGGTCATATGCGAACGGTATTATCCCTTTACTTGCGTTTTTATTTCAACCCCCTAATCTAAGATACTTCAGATGAAATTAGCGCAAAAAGCAACGCAGTGCAACAAAAAAAAAACGTGGACAGAAAATAATCTAGCATACTTCCTACGTTCATCACGGATTTATATGCATCTGTGTCATGCTGAATGACTTCGTTTAACTTTCTTTTTGTGTATGAAGCGTGCACCTGCGGCACTTTCATGTGCGTCAGCTGGCACAGGCTGCATTCAAGTTATTAGTGAAAAGGAATTTACTGTAAAGTACACAAAAAAAGCTCGCAAACGGCATTCTTACCCATTATTTTGAGTTTTGCCTATACAAGGTCGCTATAAGTGGCTTCCTGAGTATTATTTCAGTAATAATTTTGCTTTCCACAGTTTTACGTATTGCGGCTATTGTTACTACTAATCCCGTACCCCGTGTTTCTCTGTTTTGCGAATTTGCATACGTCTGTCTCTACATAATGAAGAGTTCGTTCACACTTAAAAATCGTTCCCCAGTCAAAGTGACGTCAGTTTGCCGAATGAATGACACAGCAAACAGCGAGTGGCTGAAGCATCAGCAACACATCAGGGGCTATCTCGAATGCTGTCAGCACCATCACGGAACACATCGAATATGAGTTGGTTGCAAATGGCACGTTATCTTCCAGTAGTTTTGCAGTTCATTTACCTTTACATTCGAGAAAACACAACGCTTATTTGTATTGATTTCTTTTTTGCAGCAATTGCGCTGGTTGAACGACAACTTTAAAGAGTGAATAATGTCCTAATGCTCTCTGTGATCAGCAATAGCAAGGTCATGCTATTTTTTGGCACTTATAGAAACTAATGGACGAATAAATGTTGTATTGTGGATTTGCCTAATTTCTCACCTCTCGGGGACGCATTTGACCAAACATAAAACAGTCCGTTGCTTCTAAGCAACAGCAATAATAATATAATAAAAAAGGAAGAAGAACTTGTGCTATTGTCGCAATTAGAAGCTAGCTGTAGTCAAAGTAACCCTGCAGAGATTGGTAAAATTGTACGTGGGCCAGCTATCAAGAATCTATTCTCCGAAACAGGCAGTTGCATATAAAGTAATCAGACACTCGCTTGTAATGTGCATTAAGTTAAACATTCTGCCCAGACTTTCTTTTTTAATTTTACCAAATATTCGAAGTTTCCAGCCACAGCTGCATGGGTTACATCACACATTGTGATGCCGTATTTCTTTTTAAAACAAAAGGGCTTCATGTCGGTTCCCACAAAGAATTGGCACATGTCGCTTCCACCATGGAAGTGACGTCAACAAACGGGCAGGTAGCTAGACCAGAAAGTCACTCAAATAAGACGAAAATTGTTTTGAGTTACATGACCGGGGAACTGAACCTCCGGCTATGCGAGTATCAGCAAGGAAGCCTAACGTGCTAATGGAACGCCAGAAATGTAAACACTTCCCTTTGTACGCTTCCAGATTTGACAGGGACGGCGCCGCTATGTAGGAGCGGTCAGCGAAGTACTGCGCCAAAGCACTGCGAGAGTGTCTCCGCGCGAGGCAGTCGTCATCACTGCGTGGAACGCACCCGAACGAGAACTACCCCTCTTTCACGTGTTCGAGGCGCACACTATACTATATGTACCTCACGCAATCGTGAATGAACACATCGCAACAAACTGGACTAGCAAAGGCACTATGGAGCCGACCCAGAAGGTTTGGCGGAGATTCGCGAGTGTCAACATTGGCGCATACACATTAAAGGCTGTCATACCGGCCAAATAGCAATACACCCTTAGTGAAATAAAATTTTTACCACCACCACACACTGTGCAAACTGTATTTCTTGACGTCCAACACAGCTCCAATTACTTCTTTCTAGACGAGTTTTTCTTTCGTGCTGTGAACGATTTTTATGAAAGAAGGTTTCACAACCATCCTTCTTGCCTCGCTCTCTCCGTCTTTTCGTACTGGAGAGCTGTGCGATGTTCAGTGCGGTGGCTGGTGCTTACATGTATCTAGAAGACATTCTTTTTTTTTTTTGACGACCGGGCCATATGATATGCGCAGATGAATAGAGAAAATAAGTACGAATTCTTATTACGATAGTAGACCAGAGTACGTGAAACGTGAAACTGCGCGACCAAGGGAAAAAAGTGGAGGGGGGTGGGAAGAGGCGTATAATGCGATGTTATGGCAAAGTCCTCCGACAATCCTTCGTTTCGAGGATGTTCAGGCAGCCAGAGTTTCATGAGCGTAAGTGGCCTCTAACTGCTCCGAGACACAATGTGGATAATTCTGCCTTTAATTCCTATTTTTTAACTGCTGAATAGGTGCAGTACTTGATTTGAAGAAATTTATCCGACCAAATCGATCCATGTTTCGCGCACCGACAACAATTTATAGCCTCTGTAGCGGTAAATAGCTGATATGCATAAAGAAAAAATGTGGGAGAGTGAAAGACACGTTGCCTTTTCGCCCGTTAATTATCATATTGTGCGTAGCAAAAAAAAATCACCCCCTGCGTCGCGAACGCACGCGCTGCACGACCGTGACTGTGGCGGCCCTCGAACACGCTCACAGCTGTTGCCGGACGCATTGTGTCGGCGGCCGCCGCTCTGCTATTCCTTCATTCACCGCACTTCGTTATTGTCCCTATTTTTCTCTTGCTCATTTATTTCGCCTTACTCTACCTTTAAGCCCCGCAGCGACGTCGCCTGCAAGGCTACCGCCGTCATGGCGCAGCGCCGATGCTCCCCCGCCGCCTGGACGCCCGCTGTTGTCTCGGCCGTGACGCGCGCGCGCCAGCGACGAGCAGAACAACGCTGCCGCGATCACGCGACTGCGCCGGTGAACGCGCGTCTTCCTTTGCGGTGCGCGTCAGGTTAACCAGCGCCAGTATAAGCCGCCATAATAGCGAGCCGCTGCGGCAACACCGGTGGTATACACGTGCCGCGTTATTCGTGAGCTTGTGTACAGTACAGCGGAGCTCAAAGGCACCGCCCCGCCCACGACTTCGCGTGCTTCGGAATTCGTCGCGCGCGAGGTGGCGCCTGGACGCTATACGCGCCGCGAGTGAAGATCGCGCAGGCGAGCGCGCGTCTCACGGCGCCTATACGTTTCTGGGTGCCTTACACGGGCGTCGAGTCTCAATAAGCGCGAACCGAACGTTTTCGGACCTGCGTCGGCACCCAGTGGACTCTGTTGGTCGTCGAGCAAGCGCTGAGCATGATACAGGCATGCGGAAGCCGCCACGGCGCGGACCCCGGCTCTTCCTGCGTCGCAAACGGTGCCGGTGCGCACTGGAGTTCGCCGGGCGACAACTTCAAGCGCCAACGCCGCCAGCTGCCCTCGCTGGAAGGTCAGGAACGACAGGAGTACTGCTACCTGAGCTCTCGTGACGCCTTCAGCCGCCGCGCCTTTCGCCATAGAAACCACATGGGTCAAGGAAGCCACAGCCGCTGGCAGCCAGCAGTACCCGACACAGAAGTAAGCCCTTCGTGCACCACCAGCACCACCATATGTACACCCCCCCCCCCCCCCACCAGACAGCACAATCCTTCACCACTTTTTCGCTGGCGTCTAACAGCGCCCACCATATACGCGTTGAAAAAAACATTTTTGGCGTTGTCTCATTATGACGTCATTCATAAACGTTGAGCCTCAGAAAATACGTGGAAAAAAAACTGCTCTATGGTGGTTCCAGTTGTGACGTCACTAATTGAAGGTGCGCATGCGCAGTAACAAATGATTCTACAGCTTCACACTTGCAACAGACCTCACAACCGTCAGCGATGCACACAGCTTATTTGAAAGTGCACATTGTCGAACCATTTCTTCGCAAACTCTGGCATCCCGCGTGCTTGGAGTGTCATGGCGCCCATGGCAGTGCTTGAGTAAGCTTCCTTAGTAGCGTACCCTTGTTATTGACCATGCACGTTTATGCTCATTGCCCCGCCGTGGTGGTCTAGTGGCTAAGGTACTCGGCTGCTGACCCGCAGGTCGCGGGATCAAATCTCGGCTGCGGCGGCTGCATTGCCGATGGAGGCGGAAATGTAGGCCCGTGGGCCCAGATTTAGGCACATGTTAAAAAACCTCGAGTGGTCAATATTTCCGGAGCCCTCCACTATGGCGTCTCTCACAATCATAAGGTGGTTTTGGGACGTTAAACCCCACATATCATCATCATTATCACGTTAATGCTCATTCACGTGCTGCATGTCGAGCTAGTTTAGGCACTGCGCCTCAACTATGAGTGCGTAAGCTAGCTCGGTCAATGCGAGGTGTCGAAAAGAGCTGCAGCACCAAACCAGTGTCGTTAAAAAATGTAGTTACGCTACCTAACATTTTGAGAATAGAGTAGATAAAACTACGACTTGTAAAATGTAAACAGACGAGGGAACAATGAACACAAGACGCGCAGATGCCGCGGGCAACTGCGTCGTACAAAAGGAGTTCTGCGCACGCGAGAAAGTCGCGAACGAGAGACGGAAGCGCGAATGGTACCCTTAGCGACAATAGTGCGTGCCGAAGCATGCAATTTTCTTGGTTGTGATTGTGCCTGTACATATATTTGTGATGCCTTGTCTGACTGCCAAAGACGACGGCATAGGCCAACCAGAATAAAGCAATAGCTTTGCTTGTCATGACAGAAAATATTTCTTTTTATTATTGGGCGAAAGACATTTGAATGCATTTTTTGATCGTGGTTCACGCAAAATCAAGGGAGAATATACATTACCATGCCAATTTCGAAGGAGTACTTTAGTTGCTCCGCTCTGATGCCTGTTGGATACACTGCGTCATTCAAGGGCTTTCCGCAATAACTAAAGAAGTGGGGGACCCTTATGTTTCGCCTTTAAGAGTTGAACGCGGTAACGACATCTGGCTTCTAGGGCACCCTTCAACAGCTAATTGCATACTTATTAATTTTCCTTTGCCACACACACACACACACACGCACGCACACACGCACGCACGCTCACGCACATACACACACACACACACACACACACACAGTACCAGCGCACGCACGCGAATGGTACATACAGTTTTTTTTTTTTGTCTAAAGCAAGAGTCGCATAGCATCCAAGACACACGCCACGCACTCGCCATCTCGGAATAAAGAGTCTCACAATGCTTCAGAGATAGCAGAACATTGTCCAGCGTTTGCTGTTTACTTGATCAACGCCTCTGAAAAGCCATGATATGTTTTCCGCTAGATGGATGTAGTAGCCCATTTTTAGAGCTGTTTGAAAGTTCCTGTGTGTTTTTAGCGGGTATGGCTGCACTATCCCGGCCTTTTTCGATACATCGCCGAATTGGCTCGTTTTAGTCGTGACACCTGTCGAACAAAATGGGTTAAAGGGGCCCGGAAAAACTTTTTCAAGTAACCATGGAATGAATTCACTAGAATAGGTTATTGCCTCTCGAATTCAACGCCACGAAAATTTTAAGAATCTGTCTAGTGCGATTGCAGTTACAAAGGTTTGTCACTGGCATGCTGCGATTGCAGTATTGCAATTGCAATTGCAAGAAAGCCTAAAGCAGCACTATAGCATTGCGCTCACGTTCCGTCACACGGCTTTATTATTATTTCTTTTCAATTCCACGGGCTTTCTTTACAACGTGTAAAAAATAACAGCGCGAGACGTATCGTACAGGACACAATTTAGTCCGTGGTTTCTGATAGTGCTCTACATCGCAGTGCTCATATATTGGGTTTCCAGGCAATAATTAAAAAATAGGTAAATAAAAATTATTCAATAATTATTACGGGGAGAAATAAAAAAATAGCCTGAGTACCTACAGGCTAGTGCGAGTAGTACGCGTTCAGTTCAATTTGCCACTGAAGTGTCTTTATTTTCAAATCCTTGGCTCAAGTTATGTGGGACACCCTGTATATACGTGGCCTTACGGGAATAGGCGCAGTAGCGTGTGTGCCTTTTATAGCGGGGTACCGGCTTTCAACAACTGGGCCTTTGTGATAACCACATATTCTGACGCCCGTTGGCAATCGACGTTTGTATCACGCATTAATATTGCCATATTTCATGTTGCATTGCGAAGCATGTATACAGAACGCGTGTGTTTGTGAAACGTGATACTTTCACTGCCTTTCCAAGCAGAGGAAGTTCTTTTCACCGTTTTCACAAACAGAGGCGTGGCCGTGGGGTGGAACATGCACTTGCCACGCAAATGGAGACCGAACCCGGGTCGTGTTCGGTCTCCACTTAAACCCAAACAACTCTGTACCAGAGTTTTTATCATTCATTTTATTTGCTTCATTCTCGGTATTTCGGTCACGCGTAAGATCATTTTTTGCTCATAACCAATGACGCTGACACCGGAATTTCTGTGAAACGAGCTCTTCAACGCTCTCGCGTTAAAAAAGTCCTGAAGGTTAAGGCACGACGTATTTTTTTTTCCTTCGTGCCATCCTCGCGTGCTTAGATTTCAGCCCACTCGTCGAGACAATAGGGAAATCAATTACATCGTTCGACAATTCTCTTAACTTCACTAGTACTTGACCGATGTCATTTTTTAGGCGTTTTATGCGTGAGGCAATCAACTCTTTAATTGAAGCGATTCGAGAATTACCTGAAAAATCCTTGCATATAAGAGCTAAAGCAACTTCTGTGACCCACAGTGATCAAATTCACAGCTAATAGTGACCATTCAGGTACAGTATGAATCACAATTTTCAATAGAGCGTTCGTGGCTGTGGATGCGGGTGCGATTTACTGCAGCAACCACACGTAAGATACAAGCTTTCAATCATGCTTTTATTGTATACAACAGCCACGGCCACTGGATGAAAGAGCGCACCGTGCACTTTTTCATTCAGCGGCCGTGTAATGGCACAAGGACTCAGCGTGTGGCATGACTATACTTTTGGCATCATCATGGAGCCTGTCTGCATATCTTCCCAAAATTAAAAAAAAATAACGGCAGCAGAAGCGGCTATAGACAAGTGTGATTGAGACGGTGTAGCTGTAGCGAGGAAAATAATATAACAAAATACCAACGACCGAATTGACACAATAGAGGCAGGCAACGTTATTTTTATTGAACATGCCACCAATGAATCTCAACACAATTTATGTATTCAGTAATGTATTGGGTGGCAGAAAGCAGCCCGCCCTGTAGAGGTGGTATCAGCAATACTAATCACGATTTTAATGTTCCTCTCATCGGTCACTGCTGCTATCCTTCAGCATACATTATTTATATAAGAACATGTTCGGTCGACATTACCTTCACATTTTTCAAGCCCCGCGTAGCTACGCACTCTATAGCCCCGAGCTACGCACTCTATAGTGTCGACGTGTTTCATTACATCATGACATGTACCTTTTAGCGTGCTTGTCTATGTTTTGTAATTTTGTTGCTGCATTTGATTTTCTGTATGTATCGAGAAAAGGGGATGAACCATTTTTGTGGCTACGCAAAATGAGTGCTGAATTACAATAGTTCATGTCCCTAAGACGATGCAAGGCAGAATCCAGCCGTTTTCGACATCGCGGCGGCTTCGCGTTTACACAACAGTCATAGACGATATAGCGTGTAAACTATCACTTGGGGGCCATCACTAATAATAATAATAATAATAATAATAATAATAATAATAATAATATGGCTTAACGTCCTAACACCACGATATGATTAGGAGGGACGCCGCAGTGGAAGACTCCGGAAATTTTGACCCCCTGCTGTTCTTTAAAGTGCAGCTCAATTTAAGTGCACGGGCCTCAAGCATTTGCCTCCATTGAATGCGTGAATGCCGCGGCCTGAGATAAAATCCCACAATCTCCGTGTGAGCGATCGGCTACCATGAACGTTAGACTGACGTATAGGGTTGATTGCATCATCTTATTGTTCCTTGATGATTAAAGAAGTTTCGTCTTACAAGGCAGCATTCCTGCTTCGTTGCGAGCCATACCAACGAAAGCACGGCATAGGTGTACGCGCGCAAGGTTCAAACACACACACGCACACACACACACACATACACACACACATACACACACACACACACACATATATATATATATATATATATATATATATATATATATATATGTGTGTGTGTGTGTGTGTGTGTGTGTGTGTGCGTGTGTGTGTGTGTGTGTGTGTGACAATAATGCCAAGGAATGTATAGGGGAAGTTATTATACCCAATTGTATTGTAAATGTGAAGAAAGAAAAGTGAGTGAACAGATAACTTGCCATGAGCAGGAACAGAACCTGCGACCTTCGAATAACGCGTTAGATGCGCTACCACTGAGCTACCACGGCGGCTATCCCTCCAGCCCCTTTATTCATCGTGGTGTTCACGTTTCGTTGCATTTGATTTCAAGTTTTGAAAGTGGCGCTGGCGAGTGGGCTTTCATTATTCGAGCAAATGGCTTATCGCCTGTCTTTCTGCTGTTAGTGAACATCACCACATTCTAGCTAATTTATCTTTTGGTGTGAACATGAACTGTAGGTTTAGGTGGGTTCAGCTTGAAACTTTGATTTATTGAATAGTTTACTCTTGAGAAAACCATCATAGTTCGCGTGACGCAGGCGCAGTTGACGTCATCACATAATCAGTACATTTTTAATTTCGCAGTCACACGAACATTTTGAATCGTGAGCGATTCCGATTGCCACTGATCTCTATAAAAAGTGCCCGGTGTGACACAGGCGCAGAAATAAGCGTTTAATCCTGTGGTTGTGTGCTTAGACGAAAACACATATACGTTCGTAGTTCGACAGAAGTCAGGTTTTCTATTCTAGCGAAAAGTTTAATTGAACAACTTTACTGTGGATCGGGCAACTCTTCTCCCACATGTTGACAATGTGTGTGCGCTTTGAAGACGCAAACAGGGAAAAGACAGGTGTGCGCTGTCAATTCCCGGTCCGCGTCTTCAAAGCGCATCCACATTGTGGATGATGCAGAACCAACTGGCCTAATTAGGTTGGCTGAGAAACTTCTCCCGCAGTTCATGCATTTTGTTTGTATAGGCGCGGCCACTGTGAGAGGTAACACGGAGCAGGGGGGCGCACTCACCGGAACGCCACGACGGGTATTTTGCGCGGCACCCGTCAGCCACGCGAGCCGTGTTACCTGCAGCAGTGGCCGCACCTGAACCTCCCGTGCGCTTCGAGTCCCTTCATGTAGCCGCTGGACGTTGCTCCAAACACATCATAAGGAATGCACCGGAATTAATAGAGCAGCAAATTCATACGCACCACAAAAACACCGCCGGGACCATTGAAAAAGCATTACTGGATGTGCCGCTCCGGAAGTCTGCTGGGGCAGGCCATTCGGCGCGAGCCAGTTTACAAACACCTAAACCATATATAGCATTGCATTAGTTTGTACACGTAAAAACAAATCTGGTTATCATATTGTGACGTACTAGTACTACTGTTTTGCATAATTGCCCTTGTTTATGGACGCCCAATTCAGCACTGTAATAAGACTCTGACCAGCCACCAAAAGGGGTTTTCCACGCGCAATGCGAAATCTGTTGGTAATCTCGCAAAGAACTGAAGGGGTTCCGTCCCGTTTGCCTTCCTCTCCTGTTACCAGCTGCTATCTTCTTTCCTTTAATGCTCCAAGTGATGAAAATGTCGTTTACGTTAATGCTCAAGAAAACGTGAGGCGAGGGGAGTACGTTTAGATTACGGCAAATTGTCACATAATCTGACTCCGCGGGCTCTGCACCGACATTTGATGATACCCGACAAATATTATTTTTCAAGGGGGGAGGGGAGCTTACTCATCTGAAAGTGCAAAGGCAACAGATCTTGACGAATCAGGCATGGCACTTCCGTCACAACACGTGTTTTTTTTTTCTTCCTCTTTCATCAGCCTCACCTGCAATGGCGGCGTATAGACGGTTTTCCGCAGCGGCGAACAGGGCTGCCACGTTTGAAGAAGATTTGATTTAATGGCTTTCTACTTTGCACTTCTTCACCGTCGCCGATGGCTGGCCAATTCGCCGCCACCACCCCCGGGTTGAAGGCCAGCAAAGCGGGCACAATGCATAGCCTGCACGCCCGTTTCTTTTTTTTTTTTTCTCTTAGGCACTGCGCCGTGTCGCCTTATGGCTGACAGAAATTAGGTGTCTTTTTTCTTCTTCAAGATTCACTACCACCACCGTTTCTCGCCGTAGACTACAGGGCAACGTCCGCCACCCGCCACATCAAGGCCGCGCCGCCGAAAAGGCCGTGGCTCTTCGTTGCGGTGGCGCCATCTAGTTTTGCATAGACAAACTAGCTGCGGAAAATAGTCTAGTGTGCATCCGTGAGGGCACCGGAAATAAGCCGTTCTTAAGCGTCAATCCATGGAGGTGTTCAAATTTACCTCGCATCTGTGATGACGGGCCAAACCTATTTACGGAGCCGAGTAAGACTAACAAAATTTGTAGGGTGACGCGAATGAATACAGGCACGCTGCGAGAAGCTGCTCTGGCAAACTAGCAGTCACGCGTGCTCAAAAAAGAGGGAACATAATGAATTCAATAATTTGTACACACAATTATCATGTAATAATAATAATAATAATAATAATAATAATAATTGGCGTTTTACGTACTGAACCTACGATGATTATAAGAAACGCCGCTTTCAAAATATCCAGAAATTTTGACTACTCGGGCTTCTTGAACGTCCACCTAAATCTAAAGCACGCGGGCTTCTAAGATTTCGCCGGCAAAGAAATCGCAGTTGCTGCTTCCAGGATTCGATCCCGTGACCTCCGGGCCAGCAGTCAAGTGCCATAACAACCACCGAGGCGGGTGAACGATCACAGGAGGTTTATGGCACGAAGGATTTAGCTCAAAGAACAAAAAAAAAAAGAGCTCAAAAATCAAGGTCACTGAACGCTCTTATTTCTGATGAAACTTATCAAAAGGGTCCTTGTGGGCAGGAAAGCTAATCATGTGTTGCGCTCAATAGCACAGATCAGGGAGAATAGGTGGAAAGAGCGACCAGCGCTTCACTGCCGACCGATCTTGCTCACAACCTTCTATAATAGTTCGAGGTATGTGCGAGGAGGTGCACCGCCTAACGCGAGCCGTTGCACCACGCAAAATGCCCCGTTTTTGCATATCCCATTTCATTCGGCGCTTTCGATTACGGGTGAGAACTCATCTCCAGTCTTAGTTAGAAACGGCAAGCGCTATGCCCCACTTGAGAGAGTCTATGCGTCGCGGGCTCGCCAACTATACGTCGTTCAGATTTCCGCCCCCCCCCCCCCCTTCATGTGGACGACGAATACCGCTTCGTTTTCGCTGTCCTAAGTGGGAGAAAACCACGCGGACACTTACTTCGCCGTGCGAACGCAAGGGTAACTCGTTACACACAAACACCTATACAGGCTCGTTTTTCCTGGCTGGTATATAGCTCCGACAAAAGCAAAGGCAAAAGTCGAGTTTCCAGACCGATAGCGACCGCCATTTGGCTGCTTCTTTAATTTTGCTTTTGCCGGCGTGAGTCGCGTGGCGAGCGTATTGCTTACCAAGATCGAATAAAGAATAAACAAAATGCCATTCGTTTGCAATAGAAGCACTTCTGTCGTCCGTGCGTTCTGACTCTATCGCTGAAGGAAATAATTGCGTGTATATGTATTTCTTTTCTCCTCGGTCGTTTTTAGATAGGCAGTGTAAGATCATAAGATGTACATGTGATTGATCTATTTATACTTTCGCAAAGGAATAAATAAAAAGACTTGAACTTAGAATTTACGTACGAGCACTGACAATTTGTGTCCTAATGCGAACTAATTACGTGAGCTTGAATTAGGATCTACGAAACGCGAATACAAAACTCAACTCGCATGAGCTGAAGTGGACAGAGGGGTGTGTTAGTTGCCTCCGAGATAACAAGACACTGGACATGCTTCTCTGGTGTTCGCAAAATAAAGAAAAAAAAACAGCTATTACAGTTGCAATTAGGACTTGAGATTACTATACACGATGACCCACTGAGTTGTAGCAGAAACTACCGAATTTTTGGGTAACACCACAGTAGACACTGTGTACTTCGCTGACGAGGACGAGCCATCGCCCTGTACCTTACTAAAAGTTTATAGAGGTGATAAGTGCCATAGTATGCGGCACCCATCAGTCACGAATCAACCGGATCAGACTACGGTACAATCGCATTATTATTCCTTCTAAATAGGGTGACAGGCGTCTCTACCAGATTTCAATCGATGTCATAGCAGTATATAATGACTTACAGTCAAGAATAGGCGCGCAGAAAGTATACGAAGGAAACAAAAGAGTTGACTGTTCGGAGAGTTGGTGCTTTGGCATAAAAACCATCGAGAAAGTGCAACTACACGCAACGCGCAATACGAAACAGATGAGGACAGGCACAAAAGATAGATACGAAGACGGCGAAAGGATAGAGAATGTGTAACATTCATGGTAGCAGTCGTGGGAAATTTGGTCCACGAGGCGTCACCAAGGTTGATTGATTCATTGATATTTGGGGTCTAACGTCCCAAAACCACGATATGATTATGAAAGACACCGTAGTGGAGGGCTCTGGAAATTTCGACCACCTAAGGTTCTTTAACGTGCGCCCAAATCTGAGCACATGCGCCTACAGCATTTTCGCCCCCATCGAAAGTGCAGCCGCCGCCACCGGGATTCCATCCCGCGACCTGCGGGTCACCAGCCGAGTACCTTAGCCAGTAGATCCCCACGGCGGGTCGTCAAACAGGTGTGAGGTGGTGTGGTAGAACTGGCGAAAGTTTGAAGCCTCCAGAAGGCGCTATTCTGTTGCGAAGAAAGATGAAATGAAAAAAAAAAAGTATTTGTACGAAAACAGTAGGGCCCGCACGTTTCTTTAAAACAGCTCATCTGCCTGCATGAGGACGAAAATAGGCAACAACAAGATATACGAATATACGAAGGAGGCCCAGGTTATTTCGCTGCTGCATATCGAACTTGGAGATTATTAGGCACTTTGCCAGGACGTGTTGAGATAGCTAACCACCAGAACTTTGGGAACCTTTCAGAAACGCTAAGGCTTCAAGCCAATGGAAGCATTGAGTGGTCAGCAGTCTAGGTGCCAAGATATGTCTGGAGCATTGGTGACGCAAGCTTTGCGCAGCGGTGGTGTCGTGCTCATGAGGTTTTAGTGACACAAAGAAAAAAGAACAACGAAACGATGGGGTGGCATCTTAATAGACATGGGTGTATTTTAGGAGTCTTGATGTGCGAAGTGCTAAATTGCTAGAAATTGGAACGCTTTCGTATAATACAAAAGGTCAGGTGACTTTCGCCACATCGTCATCGTCATCATATGCATCCTACCAGCAGCAGGTAGATTAATTTTTACGAACGAAGACTACGTGTGGTGCATTCTCTGCCATGTTTATGCGGTGCTACAACAGGCACGCGTAGTTACTATGCAATTATGAAAGGAACAGCATCTTTGACGTTTTCAATGTCACACTGAGTAGTGACGCTGAAGTGTAAGCCGACACGTTGGCAGTGGGTAAAATATGAAAACACGCATTTTAATTTGCTTCAGATACCTTTACCGCTCTATAACACAACCTATTGTTTTGAGTAAATTTGCATGTAACTAACAAGCGATCATTGTCTGAACAACACAAAACCCCATCATCCAAACTGTCTGAGGGACTGTGAGGCCCCATGGCAATACCTTTTGAGCGTTTGATAGACCCCTGCTGTTTATCGCGCTCCTCTCTAGATAGAATAACTGACGTCTACTTACTTGATACTTCCGTGACACTGCGATCCTCCCCACTCATTCCATGTTTCACCACCAGTTTACACGATGTTGCGTAATTTAAGACGCAGCTACACCACCACTTGACGTGGTCATTTTCTCGTTCAGTAACAAAGCGGTCACATTTGCGCAAGTCATTAATGTCCACTCCACTTCTAAAGTCCTAGCAGTCACCGACTACAGCCGATGAAACAAGCACCTAAACAAAAGATCCAGCGCATACGCTGCATAATTGCTATATGTATAATGAGACACCTTCGGCAATACTTCTATTGAACCTTCCCGGACGTATATACGTCCCGGAAAGTTCGAGTTTTTGTCCGGGTTTTTGTCGTGCATATATGCACGACAAAAACTTCATTGCGTGTAGCTTTCGACGTTGAAGAATATAATTCACTCGCGCTTCTTTTGTGAAATCCTGCATCTCCCACGAAGCTGCTCACGACACGCAATTACCGCGCAACCATCGCCCGTAGGGTTTTGTGGGGAGGACGCTCCAGTTTCGCGGGAAAACGGTCAATCGTCGAAACACTGCATCGGTCAATCGTTGAAACACTGCCCCCTCCGGCCATTCGCATGTCTTCGCGCCGTCTCTAAGACACCTCTTCGAGACGAGTCCGCGTTAGGAAGAGCGACGAGTCCGAGCACGTAAAGTAGAAACCTCCCATGATCACTGGACGCAGTCCGCGGGCTGCATGCAGGAAGCAGCGGCTCAGTCATAACGGCTCTCGCCAGCCCCACCACCTGCTCATCCAGCAGCGCAAGATGGAGATTGCCAAGGAAAGGAGGGGTGAACGACACATCGCCCGCGGCCGTACAATGTCGGGGCGTGAGTGTACATTCTGCATGCGCGCGGGCACAACGGAGGCGACCGATCACTTTGCCGCCCATCGGGGAGGAATTAATCCCGCGTCCCGGATCGCCTCGGCCAGGTCAAGGCCGGGCCCGCCGGAAGGAGCGGGAACAAACCGCGCCTCGGCTCGCCCTTCGCGTCCAGAAGCAATTTGTCGGCTCGCCCGAGTTCTGGTTCTCAGTCAGCGCAAAGTATGCATACGACTCCGCGCACGAACGCCGCCGCTTACCAAAGTGGGTGCATCGCGGACGCAGGCTGAGGAGGCGACGTCCTCGTACGCTGTCCCGCGGGCAGAGAAGCGCCTAATTGGTCGTAAAACCATAATGGATCGCACAACAGCTTCCGTGCCCGTCCCGCTGCCGCCGTCGTCCTGATCGGCTTCTTTTTTCTTACCCTTTTCTTTGTCCGTCAGGCGTAGGCCAACTTCGTGCCGCCGCTCTCACGCTTCTATGGGTGAGATCCGAAAACTTTTATTTTTATTCCACTCGGTGGTGCCCCGAATGCAGTTCTGAAGCTACGCCCTCGGTGAAGGGAACGGAGAGTACCGCTACATCATGTACGCTGAACAGTGCGTGAGAACCTGATTTGTGCCTTGAGACGGGTGAGAGAAGCTGTGGTAGGTTAGCAGAGTCGTAATGTGATACCGCGGCGTCTCTGAGAAAGATGGGGTAGTCAAAGGATTAACGTATGATGTGATGAGGTTCTATGGCGGGTGAGGCGGCGTAAAGTAAAAGACACGACGACATATTGGCTTCATCTGATGTGCGAAGGCGGCTTGGTGAGGCCATAAAAAGCAACAACGGCTTGTGCTTATCGCTCTTTACGGCGAGTGCTTGTCGGACGTAAGGGTTGAATTAGGGTTTATTCTCAGTATTCTACGTGAAATACGATAGATTATTTGTTAGCGTGCTAGAGCCGTGTTGAAGTTGCCGAGATGCCGTTTGTATATGTTGATATCTACAATACAATTGTTTAACTTCAAGTGTTTCGTTTATAGTTAGCGCTAGAGGGTAAGCTTAAAGTGTCATTGTCAGATTGGTATTCACTTCTTTACTCATTTCTGTATTTCATGACGTTTTTGTTTATCCACCCGGCAATTCAATTTTATGGCAATTCCATGGCGCAAGTCATCAACCTCTGGGTATTGTGTCAATACACAAATCAGTGGACAGGAAAAGCAGTGCTTGTATTGAAAACATAGTAGTGGCTATTTGTTTTTTTCTTATTTCACCTTTAAAAACAAAATGGTGGGAATAAATACATAAGTAAAGGATGGAAAAGCTTGAAACAGCTCTTTGTGAAGTAGAAGAAGGGCTGCATACAACCTTCCTATTCTGTTTGTACGTCGATGAGACACTACATTTATACTCTGATAGCTTGAAATAAGTTCGAACATTGGCTTCACCGGTGACAATGACAATCTTGTTTGTGAAGATATATTAGCTTGCCCAAAATAAGACACGAGTTTCTCAACATCGGGCAGCTCAGTTCAAATTGGCTAAACGAAATTTCCTGAAAATAGGCACATTATTTCTCCGTTCCATTAGATATGAAATACTTTACTTTTCCGGATCAATATCCACGTAGCCTCAGAAGATACCACCAAAATCTATGACGTCGTCGCCAATAGAGCGGGAAATTCAAGTTGGTGTTGCCACCTGCATTTTTTTAGCGTTCTCTCACTTATCAAACTTGCTCTCCGAAACGGTGGCTTTGGTATTGTGAACGGTTATAAGGTGCTAGTACGTCAAAAATATTCCTTTATTGTGTATCTGTTTAAAGTAGCCTCTGTTGAAACACCGCAAGTATTAGTTAAACTCTCGCGTATACTCTTCGAAGACGCTAAATTCTTGTGAAACCGGACACCTAGAATCGAATGTTTCATGCTTCACTTTGTGAATTAGCGATGAACACGAATGCACAATATTTGAGGCTTTGTAGAGAGCTAAGAAGGTTAGCTTTACTGTGATGGCGTACACATCAATTTGTTTAGCAGCGACAGTACTGCTGAGAGGACAGAAGCGATAAATTTTCATCTTTATTTCATCCCTGACCTGACGAGGCTCAAAGTAGGTTAACCTATTATGTGCCCCGTTGGCTGCAGTCGAGAGGGTATAAGAGACACGCAGCAAAGGGAAGGGAAATACTAGATGCACATACACGTGTGAGTAGAACGGACAACTTTACGCAGCCAAAGAAGGCTTAGTGCGCTTTCAATAACTTATACGTATATGTCGCTGGACGGAATAAAAACAGCATCACAGTGCTGCTTCACAATGTGGCTTAATATAATGACCTGGGGCTCTTACGTCTTAAAACCACGATGTGATCATGCCAGATGCCGTATTAGGTGACTCTGGGTATTTAAACCCCTTTGGATTTTGAACGTGCACCTGAATAGAAACACACAAGCCCCGAGCATTTCCGCCTCAATCGAAAATGTGGTTGGCGCGACTGGGATTTCATTCCGCGACCTGGGGGTCATCAGACAAGCACGTCCGCAGGATTCTCCTTCAGGGAGGCGGGCGAAGGTTCGTTCCAGCGTCGCCCCCTTCCTTATCATGCCAATTTATTGGGCTGACTTTGCGCCCCCCCCCCTCTGATCCGCAGCTCACCCTAAAATTATATCAATGTATGGGGTTGATATTGCACCTCCCCTCCTTGGTGATAGGAGGCGCAGCCACTCCCTCGTGCTCGCGCGTATGATCAAGCACATGATGACTGATGATGATCACCGCGGCGAGTTGTAACGTGGCTTCGACTTCGTGTAACCGACAGATGATCGATTGAGATCAACGCTGAGGCCTACAGAAAAGGAGTATAGCATTCCTCTCTAGGGTTAGTTATACGTCTTCGCTCTGAAGCACACCCCATGTGAGAACATGCACACGCTCTGGATCAGACATCGCAATAGTATATGCGAACATTGTGACCCTTTGCTTATTCTGAGAGCGCGTGACCGAAACCACCCAAGGTAAACTTCTTTCTTTCATATCGAGGATGGTGTATCATTTTGTAGCCAAGACCAGTCGCTCAAGACATCTATCTAATTATGGATGAAGGCACAAAAGAAGGAGCATTGGTCATGTTAGTAAATCCCGGTCGATATGATGTCCATAACCTATCCAGGTTGTCAAAATGAATAGAAGGAAAAAAGGAAACAGAAAGTTAGAGAGATTAAAGCATCTTATTTGCCACGCTAAACTGGCGAAATGTGAAAGGAGTGTAGAAATTATTGAGTGGGCCAACCGCGTCATGCCTCATAGCAGTTCTGATTAAACTGTTGTGAGTGCGGCGCCTCTACTTCGTTCTCCTTGTTCCTCCGACTGTTTTCTTTCACTTTTAAGTTTCTGTGCTGTTAAGATAATTTATGTTCATAGCTATAACGAGGTTTCTAAGCGAGTCAAGCCATAATATTGATTATGTAATAAATCAAGCGATGGTTATCTCAGTAAATTAGGTACAAAAAGGTAAACAGCTATGAACTATAGTTACACATTTCTCAGCTATACAAGATAAAATATCTAACAATTAATCCCCTCATTTTATCCGACGCGTTTGCTAGAGGAGGTGATTATGTTTAGAGACAGACCTTGCCGCACATTTATCATAGTTATTGCATTATGGTAGCAAAGATTAAATCAGACTATATAGTTCAGTTGAGCCACTTGAATACGTCTATATAGCCCGCCACAGAGGTCTATTGGCCAAGGCACTCAGCTGCTGACTCGCAGGTCGGGGGATCGAATCCCGGCCGTGGCGGCCACGTTTTCGATGGATGCGGAAATGCACGAGACCCGTGTATTTATATTTAGGTGGACGTTAAATAACCCCAGGGGGTCGACATTTCTGGAGACCTCGCCTACGGCGTCTCCCATAATCATATGGTGGTGTCGGGACGTTGAACCCCAACAATTATTATTATGAGTACGTCGAAAGCACAACGCCACAGTGACGTAGCGTATAAGACAGGTCGATATCTTGATTCACGCATCATGGTCCGAGTCAAGTAAAAAAAGAATAAGAGGAAGCTTTCTCTGTGTGTATGTTTTTTTTTCGCATTCAGAAACTAGGAAATGCCTCACTGGAGATACTTCCTACTTTATAGCTATATATAGTATAAAGGTCAACCTGAAGCCGTAACTATTAGCTTCTAGGTTAACTACGAAGCCCCAGCGGCAACCCAAACTTCGCCACCTTTCTTGCTTTCTGTGCTCGAAGGCCAACTAGTTTTTTTCGGTACACAGCCCAGAGCAAGACACAGATATGAATCCGAAATCGGACAACCTCACGGCGGCACCAGCACGCTTATCTTTTCTTCCTCGGCTCGCAAGCGTGCGCATCCACGATTGCGGTGCCGAGGCCCTTCGTGGCGCGGGTTCAGCCATGCGCAAACCTCGCGGCGCGTGGCGCAGCCTAGTCGACGTCGCCGAGCGGGAAATCTCCGAGCAATTAGCGCGAAGCCTTCCGCGGCGTAGGAGCTGTACAAAAGGTAGCCGCCAGAGCACCGATCATTTGCTCGCCGGGCCTTCCTGGTGCTAGCGCGGGTCTCGAGTGAACGGCGGGCGGCTTGTGCATCGCGTGGACCTCGGGAAAAAATGAATGCGCGCGCGCGTTAAGTCGATCAGGCCGCAACGACGGCGCCTCTTAAAGGAAAGTCGTGATCATCCGGCGTACCTCTCCTACATTGACGCTGAGGCACTTGGCCACGTGTGGAGAAAGAATGGAAAGGCCAGGCTGTAGGCGCCTAACGGATGCTTTATAGCACCATTTAGTCCTGGTATAGCACGCTCCTAACTTTGCGCACGGCGAAGCCGCAGCGATACGAAGACGTCGCACGTGTTGCACGGTTTAGGTGGTTACGCTTGATCGCAGTGGCGGACAGCCAGTTTCACTTTGCGCCGCAGCGTATAGCGTGGGAAGTGGGTGCGAGGGTGACCACCTCCTCCTTCTTTGCTGGCTACGGCGGGGGGCCTGCACCCACCGTAATCACAAAAGAAGCAGGGGAAGGGGGGGGGGGCTGCAAATTATGCTCCATACTTTGACTTAGTAAGGGGGGCGAGTGGTTAACCTTCGTCGTCCCTTCTTAATGATAAACCATGCCCACGTACGTGCGCCGAAGTATAACTTGAAACGAACTAGTGATACCACGGAGCATTGACAAGTTATAGCAGCACTCGCTGTTGGGCTAGTTGGTGCATGTTAAGAATGAATAGTCAACGGGGCAAAGCGAATACGACCACTAATACATGGACAGCTCCTGTCCTGTCTATATGTTCCTTGGTGTTTCTGCGTTGTCCTAGGTGCACATGTTCGTGGCACCACGTTTACAATTCGTACATAAAAGTTGTTTACGTTGGTCCAGCTTAAAAAATAATGAGTAGCATACGTTGCTGGGCTGATCAGTTCATGCTAAGCAAACCTAAAGCTGTACGGTTACCAAAAATCCGGGGGAGGTTGGAGGAGAAGACGAGTGAGAAAGGGCACAAGCAAGGGGAGTGCCAAAAACAAGCGGACTTGTCGCCGCGATTGAATCTTGAAAACTCGCTTGGCATAAGTTCAACGAAAGCGTTACGCGAAAAACTACCGGTTCCATCTCACTTGTCGCCCTCACAACTCCTTATTTTTCGCTAAGTAATCATAGTGTTACGGTTCTCCGTATATGGCTAAAGAAATCTGCGCGTTCGCAACAAACGCCGTGGTGCTCTATTTCTGTGTATTAGAACCGGAAGGAACGTCAAGCTATGGAACATCATCATCATGCCTCCGTATCACTCTCCAACTACTGCTGTGATGCGACTGTTGATACCAACTGTATATTCATTATACAAACCCATTCCCTACGAAAGGCGGTGTATGCGACTTTTAGTAGGACTGTACGATTTAACGTACGGTTCGGCAAGCGAAACTATATCAGTCCACTAGCGGCAAGACAATTGTATGTGCGCAGTACCTTGAAAGATAGTAAATGAGTATCAACCTGCTTGTAATCATCGTCATCAATATTTTAATCAACGAATGGTTTTAGCTTAAGTCCATTTTAGTGGTAAATTTGATTCGCAGACACCAACAAGGCAATCACCAATTTCGTTTGTGTCTAGGTACTCCTCTGTGTGTGATTACATGGATTGCTTAGAGCAAAACATAGCACACACTTGGAAAGCCAACGGCCAACGAAAGTGTACCTTGGAGCAAGGATGGTTCGTTAGCACGAGTTTCGTCGGACGAAATAAGAAAGAAACATTAGGGACTCCCATGCGGCTCAAGAAGCTTAGGACGGTTTCCGTTGACGTGAAACCATCTCATAAATTGTTCGACACCACTCTGCCGTTCATCACAGCGAATTGGTTAAAGCCGCTACAGTGGGGCTGAATGCACAAACTTTTTTTTTACGTTCTTACACATGTTAGAAAAGCTGTACGTGCAAACAAGGACACAATAGAGGGAAATCAAGACACCACAACAACTGAATAACGTGCACAGCAGCGAAAAAGAAAGTGAACAGAGACAAACACTTACCTATGCATGCTCAACCAAGAAGCAGTACCTCTAAACCCTGCAAGTGGGGTGGTATACTTGAGAGATAAGTGTTTATTTATTCTTTATGCAAATTAATCTACGAATGGCTAACATATGCGCTACCCCTGTTTTCATGGGTTAGGTCTCAACTATTAGACGCATTTCTTCAGTGCCTGGATGAAACATGTGCATTCATCGAATTTCGCCGTAAATTTACGTTCTCTACAACGTGAAGAAAACTTAAATAGTGAGCGATTGGTGAGTCCTGTGAATCTTTTATGTTCCTTTAATGTCTGGTTCACACAGTGACCTGTCTTTCGTATTAGCGTAGAAGCCACCACCACTACCTTACGCAACACACATGTACGGTTGTTGGTGAATTTGTTCGTATGTTTTACGAAAAACTATCAGACCCCTCCTTCTCCATTCTCTGCATATTATTTCTCTGCACGGCAGAACATGTCCTATACCTCTAGCTTATTGACAGCCGTAAAAGATCTGGGCAGGCTGAAGGAAGTGAGTTGCTGGGCAACATTCTTTGTTTCTCTTCGGTTTGTCTTTTTTTTTTTCTTCTCTTTCAATCTTGTTTTCTTTTCCTGTCTTTTCCTGTGTTCAATTTTTCCTTTTCTTTTATATTTTCCTACCATATTCCTTTTATTTTGTCTCTCGCTTTCCATTTCTTCCTAGCTTCCTCTTACCATTCTCGTGCGTGGCTTGTGTTGTCTTGTTTCTCTTGCCCATAGTAATAATGTCCGCACTTATTATCATCATCAAGGCACTCAAAGAACAAAAGGAAGAAGATTTGCGTAATTGTTATAGTCAATGCACTCGAGAAACAAGAGGTAGAAGACTTATTTTTGGTGCGAAAGCGCACTAAATATGCTACAGATGTGGTTCTGCCTGCGTTGGGAAAAATGAAGACGACAGCCTGCAACAGTCCGGCCTCCTAAAAGGCTCCGCACTTAAAACAACATTAATGCTGCATCTCTATCCCACATTCTTTAGCCGGTGAGATACGCAATGAATATATAGAACACCTACGAGTCTACTGCTGGTTTGTTACCGAGGTAACTGGGTAACTAAGCGAACCACCATGTATACCTGCAAACTAGCTTTGTTCTCTCTTATCCTAAGCTGTGCATCCTTTCACGAGAAATTCTATCCTAAGGGGTTTTTCGCGAATAAGAAAAAACCGTCTATATCGCCCGTTTTCCTACTGTGCGGGAGTTAGAGTACTGATAACTTAGTGGTAATATAATCAAGCCAACCTATGCAGTATGTAGCAAGAGGCTACTATACTCGGCGACCACTTTTCTTGGAATTGAAGGGAAAGCTACGGAGGTGGAGCTTCTGCACATGTATACGCGAAGTAGTCCGTTTTGGCGCGCGTCTCGTAACGCTGTGGAAAGTGACAGGGGCGCACCATCAGCGTTTCACGTAGATGCAGACGCCGCTCAGCGTTTCAGGTTCACGTAAAAAGGTGGGGCTTTCTCACACGTTCATAGACGTGAAGTCACAACAGATAAATTAAAAGAAATAGGAATACCGTACTGGTAGAACTCGCTGTTGGGCTAGTTGGGGCATGCTTTGATTAAATAGTCAAGTTGCTCAGAGTGGCCGTGGTATATATGTTTGTTTCTGTCTCTGCTTGGTTGTTCATTCGGTGCGACGTTGATTATATCTTTCTGGTGTCAACCTGCGTCTCGTTTCAAATATATAGCTCCACGTAGAAAATAAAGGATGAACATTTATATTTCACGTTCAAAACACGGGCGCTACTTTGAAACTATACCTTCCCTGGCGGTAGGATTCACGCGATTTGGCTTCGTAGCTTTTCCTTCAGTGCCAAGAAAAGTTGTCGCCAAATATATTAAAGCGTCTTCTTTCTAAAATAAATATGCATGAATTTCTTTTGTAGCTAATGTCCAATGGGAAGATAAGTTATTCCCTTTCCTGAAATTCCTCCAGCGTACTATCTTTCAAATGAAGTGGTTTGTCAGCGCTAGAAGTTGCGCTTGAGTATTCACTGTGCACTGGCAATAACACGCTGTTTTCTTATTTCTTTTCTCTCTTTTCGCCTTCAGAATCTATGCCGTCCAGCGCACGCATATTTTGTGTAGTGTATACCAAAATATAATGCACAAGCGCCACTACGAATACCACGAGTTCTTCCGCCCCCCTCTCCAAACTTTCGATTTCCGCAGCTGAATGGGCTTACAGTACTCGCGGACCTGCTTTCTGGTGTGCGCGTACGCCGTAGAACAGAACGAGGCTATATATTTACTGACAGCGTGGCGTTATACAAGGACTGCAGGGGTTACCGTACAGCGCAAGCGGAACCACTCCGCGCGCAACCCAAGCGCGTCGTTCCGGAGAGATTGGGTCACGCTGCGGCGGGATAGAGGCTGATTTCCAATGCGGTGTGTATGCGCTATGCGTAATATCGTGCTGCTGCCACCCTGGCTGCGGCGGCGTGCGCGGAACTTCGTTCGCCTGCAAACTCCGCGGGAGACGACGCTCATTGGCCTCGTGCGCAGCGACCTTCGAACTCGATCACGATGCAGCGAGAAAGCGCATGAATCGTGAACAGCCGCGGGCCCCGATCGGCTCCCGAGCACGCGCTCTCGCATAAAGGTCGCCTCTATAAGGCGCGTCGTTCTACGCAGCGCTACGTTCAAAGACCAACGTGGTTTATACGAAGCACTTCGGCCTCGAATGCCTCACAAGCTGCGCTTCTTTCATTGGGCGTGTAGAGAAAGCCGCACTTTTGGTTAACAGCTCTCGGGCACTCCAATATTTGGCTTGGTAATGCTGATGCTCCTTCTCCGCTCAGCAAAAGGGAATGTGTTATTTTCTTTAGTATCACTAGGAAGGAATAAAACGCAATACAGTTTAAAGAAATGCAAAGCATTCAACCGACTGCTTTCAAGATAGAAGCTTGATGGTGTAGGAGCAGGTTCATAAGAGCTTCACGGCACCGATGTTGTGCTTCTGTGAGTCAACGACGATGTCATACACCGTGGCACTAGGTCCGTGAAATTCGAATTTTAGTGTGAATTTGGAAGACTTTCTTCAAGTCAAGTGCGAGTAACCATATTTTCGAAGTAACTTCTCAAACCGCGCAGTTTGATTCATGAAACTGTCATATGTATCAGTGTTACAACTGCAAGAAGAGTTACCCACCAGCGCTGTGGCTTCAGCCTATACCTCTATTTAGCGTTCTTCAGTACGAAAGTACAAGCTATATTTATTATCAGTCTGTTTACGCCCACTTTAGGACAAGTGCTTTACTCCCATCAGTCAGCAGCCAGCCCCGTCTTGCGCTTGACAATTTCAGATTATGCCTGCATGATTTTCTATCCACGTCGCGTTCTATCTACTCTTCCCTTGCAATCAATTGTATTTTACTCAAAATATCATTGACAATGTAATCTCGAATAACACGAGCTGCTTAACTACGATATTGATTGATTGATTGATTGATTGATTTGTGGAGTTTAACATCCCAAAACCACCATATGATTATGAGAGATGCCGTAGTGGTGGGCTCCGGGCCTACAACATTTCTGCCTCCATTAGAAATGCAGCCGCCGCATCCGGAATTTGATCCCGCGACCTGTGGGTAAGCAGCCGAGTACCTATAGACCACCGCGGTGGTGCTACAATATTGAATACTCACACTTCGCTGTCTAACCTACAGTCTCACTCGACTGTTCCTTAACGTAAGGATTACTATTTCAGCTTCCAATTGCTTATTAACCAACCTCTAGGTTCTTCCGAAATTTTGCCGTTGCCGTCCAAGTTTTTCTGAAACAAATGTAGCAAAAATTATTACTATATACGTTTCAGTCGGTAGCATGCATTTGTTATGACTAAGTAGCAACGTTTGTGTTACTCTACAGCCACCCATTTTTTTTTTACCTGAACGAGTGAGCGTCGACTAGCCAGTCAAGAAGTGTCGTATAACGAAGCGAGGCAGCTAAATCTACGAGAATATGCAATAATGCTTGATGAACAGTCATGTGCAGCTGCCTTCTGCCAGGTTGTTCATGGAACCGGACACCGTGGGAATCGGCGCTTATTGACTCGGCGGTTGATGCTCGCGCGTTCAGGTTTAAAAAGTCGCCGGCTGCACATACATGTATTTGTATACAACACAGAGACTTTAGCCTATATATGCTGGTCATGTGATGGTGAACTCACCCATGAGGTTTTTCACCCATTCCCTCTGTAGATGGGACAGCACACCGACGGTGCGTTGGCTTCCCCTCTGTGCTTTTTCTTCTCTCTTTTCTTTTTCTCTCTCGCACTGATAATATATATCTTTTTTGAAGACTATTAGTAAGCTGTTTTTGAAGAGTATGGTTCGAGGACGCCTGTAATATCTGAAATGATGAACAGTGGTTTTCCAATGGGCATCTGCGTCTTCGTTAAAGGAAGATAAATCGGGTGTGCGTTTCGCCTGCTTTGGAATAGGGTGGATAAAAAGCAATGGAACGCCACTTACGACTTTTCTGTGAAACCTGATGCGTACAATGTACGAATGGCAGAATGAAGGTGCTGTCTCAAAATATTTTGAAGAGTCAGGCACCACAACCGCTACGGACAAAAAGAAGAGTCATCACGCACACAGAGGGCCTCTTCCAAAATGTTTTATTTAGAAAGTACCAGAGAAATTATGCACCAAGCGCGGCCACAGATCAATGGGCAGTCATATATTTAAGTCGTACAACTCCGTTGCTGATAAGTAAATTGGGGCCAGTCTAAAACACTTATCACCTGCTTCGTTGATTCTCTTGGACTCAATGATTAATCTGACCCATTTGTCGTGGCTTCTGGTGACAACAGATCAGGCACGAAAATTCGAACTGCATTGATAATCTCGGCAATGAATTGCTGGATGGCCTTTTCTGCCATTCGTGACGTTTGTTGTGCTGTCTCAGTCCATGAGCCTCGCCACGGTGGTCTAGTGGCTAAGGTACTCGGCTGCTGACCCGCAGGTCGCGGGATCGAATCCCGGCTGCGGCGGCTGCATTTCCGATGGAGGCGGAAATGTTGTAGGCCCGTGTGCTCAGATTTGGGTGCACGTTAAAGAACCCCAGGTGGTCAAAATTACCGGAGCCCTCCACTACGGCGTCTCTCATATACATATGGTGGTTTTGGGGTGTTAAACCCCACATATAACTCTATGTGGTCAGGACTTTAAAAAATTCAGTAAGCAGATGTTGGCGATACTGAGTTTGGCGACTAAGGAAAGAACAAAGGTAGCAGTGCTTTGTTCGTTCAAAGATCGCACTGCCCACATACATGGTCAATTAATAAAAACAATCTTAGGTACGAAAACTTTATAGTCTTCAAGTAAAAAAAAAACTTACAGTCGAAGCGGCCAAAAGTTCGTGAGTGACTTCTATGGGAGATAAAATGGGCCTAAGTCATTGCTGCTGCCCGCTGACGTCATCGTGCCTTACGCTTTAAAATATGTGTACAGTACGTCCGCTCAGCCGTACAGGTTACGGCAGGTGCCTGTAGTATCCGGTATGTGATGAAGCTGAAAGTGACGATCTCTTAAGACCTATAGCATTGCCTAAGATACCATGATCTCGTCTGCTGAACAAGAGGCCACGGTGTTTGGTTCTCGGAAGCCGAAATGACATTCACTTGTCAGTGAAACTAACTCCTCTTCTGGCGCGACAGCCATGTCAGAACTCGTTCGATGACCGTCAGTGGCTTGGCAAGGATAACACGATCTATTCCACCGTTGCTCCGTTATTTTCTGTGTTATATGCCCAGTCCATAATTTTTAATTACTTTTTTGGCACTTCGTAAGAGAGAAGTAGACTATGCATCTCAGAAACCTGATTATCATGCTACTTACGAATGCAATACGAAAGGAACACCAGGCAGGTCTACGTATAATGAAGTGTCATTGCATGGGTGCGTCAATTATCACACGTGACCGACATTAACCACATAAACTCGCCAGCCACAGCTTTTATAGCCAAATATTGCCACTTTTAAGAATGATGCACCAGCAGTAAGCATTATTACAACAGCCTGCAGAAGCAGAAGTGCGATACACAAGCACAGAAAGATAACTTTCATGGTCATATTTACCCAGCCGGTTTCACTCCCTCATTGCTACTAACCGATTGTTCTACGCAGCTATTGTGCATGATGTATTTATGCAACTTAACACCAAAGTTTACTTAACAATATACTGGTTAGACGGTAAAAAGAATACATTTTCCAGCGGTTATCCTTTGTAGCAATAACACGTTATAAATCAATCGGCTTACCTGCCATAGCAAGCTAACGTGGACCACTGGTGGTTTTCCTTGCCGACTTTATGTAGAACTGAAAATAGAGTGTTGCCTTAGAACGAAACATCCATTCCTATTAAGACAGTTAGTAACGCTTCCTACATGAATGTAATGCTGTGAAATTATCCGAATATAGCGCGTGCAAGCGGATGCTCAAAGAAGAATCTCCCGCTGAGGGGCCCAAATGCCTCAGTTATTCTTGGCAAACTTAAGCGTTACTTGACCCCTCACATGTAATCTCTTAAGGAGGCGCATGTTTGTAAGCCTTCACAAGAGTTCGTACTTCAAGTGCCCCGCAAAACTGCGGCACCGCGTTGGCGAAATTCTCACCGCAGTCTTCACTCGGAAGGTTCACTTACGAAGAACTCAGTCCAGAAGACATCAAGAGGAACGGGCTCTGAGGAGTTTAGTGCGTACACTTCTGAACATCACGTGACCCCTTGCGTAACAGGAACGATTTATTCTTTTTTGAGGGAAAAGAAACTGGGTTAGGGGAATTACAGCGTTTTGTCTTGCGAAGGCCCCTGCTCTCGCAAGCAATCAATGCTAGTTCGGCTTTTACGACGGTGCACGTAACTGCCGGAACGAATGGCGTGAGGGATCCACGGCGATGCCTCATTACGCGGCGCGGCTTCACGCCCTCGTGTTTTTGCCGATGACCGCGCAGAGCGCGAGCAAAAGGAAGAAGGTGCCCGTGGGTGAAAGCGTGGCCTCGCATCTATTTCGGTTGCCCTTCTCCCGAACACTGCCCTTTCCAACGCACTCTTTTTTGCTGATACGGTGGTCCGTGTCCTTCTTTTCGGGCATTTTCTTTTCCTGCTGCGGGATGCGACGTGAACCTCGGGAACGCGTGCAACGCATGGGGTCAGCATGATACTGAAGCTGGTTCAGTGAGAAGCTACAGCAATCAGCAATGCAGATGACCGCGTACGCGTGCATGCTGATCCGTTGTTATGCAAAGAAAAGTCGCTGCAGCGGGTGCCTATGTGCTTTTATAGAATGGATCGAGGTGCGTGGTCTCATCGTCGCCAAAGATTGTGACCCGGAACCACGATTCTCCAATGCCAGCATGAACATATGTGATTTATACTCGGGAAACAGCGCATGGCATCGCTCTTCCTGTACAGTATACGCGGACGTGCGAGCAAGCGGACATGTTTGTCGACATCAGACCACTGTGAAAGGTACTACACCTCTTCGCAAAGTGAAAACTCTTGTTGTTCACACGAGGTAGTTGACCTTTCGCGTTGTGGAGCCACAGAACGCTTCAGTCTAGAAGCCACGTACCCGATGTGATAGAGCAGGTCCGCATTCGAAGAGTGCGTGTGAAGTGGCGGAAGTGAATTCCTCTCTAGGCGGCTGGTCCAAGAAGCGGACGCATTGTGCAAACCGACCGCCTACTGTAAGGAGCACTGTACACGAACTGTGGAAGTTCAAAGCTAACAAAGCTAACAGAAAGGATGGGGGCACCCTCTAGAGCGTTCTTCGTGGGCCGGAACGTATGCAGATTTCAAAACAAACCTGTCAAACGTCAACAGTTATACCATTATAGACGTTCATTCGTTATGTTATTGGTTGCGGCTATTGCTCCAGAAAGAGACGAGGAGATTGAATAAAAAAAGTGAAGATCTGGGCCTCGACAGGCATATACTCTGGCCAGGTACTTTTCACGGCGCAAAAAAGCACCTCTGACAAAAATAAATGTTAATCCTGACGAGCGAGACAAAAAGAAGCCATGCAAGTTGTCTATATACTTAATGTCTCGAGCCTAATCACGGTACTTTTCAAATACTTTTTGGCAGCCTTTGCACTGTTGATGCGGCATATTGCGGACAGTATGACACATTTATTTTCTGTCTGCCTGCCTATAATCCTGCAAGCATGGAAACGATCGTCTTCCTCTGTAACCGACAGGTAAGCTGATCACAGTCGCAAAACAGGTAAAATGTCCTAAACACTCGGTGGCGTTCACATTTCGCGTTGTAAGAGCGGACGATCATTCGTGCGTAACGTCTATGTCCCCTTTCACCCATGACGTGCAACACAGTGAAAGCTACGCACAAAGCTCGATCAGGAAAATGTATAACTCCGCGCATGCCGTGGTCGGCTTTTGACGTTGCACACGGTCGCACGAGCCGAGCTGATTGATTGATTGATATGTGGGGTTTAACGTCCCAAAACCACCATATGATTATGAGAGACGCCGTAGTGGAGGGCTCCGGAAATTTCGACCCCCTGGGGTTCTTTAACCTGCACCCAAATCTGAGCACACGGGCCTACAACATTTCCGCCTCCATCGGAAATTCAGCCACCACAGCTGGGATTCGATCCCGCGACCTGCGGGTCAGCAGCCGAGTACCTTAGCCACTAGACCACCGCGGCGGGACGACCCGAGCTCGAGGCTCCGCGTCACCCGTCACGACGGCCTGCAAACGAAATGCCGAATGAAAGGTACAAGACGCTAAGCAATCCTGCTGAATGATAAGAGACATGCTACGTTGTTTTTTTTTTGTCAAACACAAAGCAACATCATTTATTACTCAGCATAACCACGAAAAAAAGTATATTCCGGGTGGCAGAAACATTGCACTATTCCTCAATGTGAACGCACTTGCTGCAACAGGTTTCCCTATAGCTTCCACAGCGTTGCAGCTGATGAGATATCGTGAATGAGACACCTAAGCGTATCTGGTGAAGCTCACTTTCACCACGTCAAGTACTTCGTTTTAGCTGGGAAGTGAACAGGAGGGACAACCGGTTTCCCAAAGGGCCTCTACCGATAACCTCATTGAGAACAGCTAGATGCCATGCCGAGTCGCACGAGCGTTGTGAACAGAATGATTACTTCACTTGGCGAGTACGGGGCTTTTACGTCAACAGGAAGGGAGAAAACCATGGAAGGAGGAAAAAGAAAGGAGGGATCATTACGTCTCACGTGTGAAGCCCACCGTGTCGGCCCAGCACGTGACCAAAACATCAGAGCGTGCGGTAGGTTTTTAGTATTCTCGGTGGTGTTCCGTTTTCGAACGCTCCGCCGTGGTGATCTAGTGGCTAACGTACTCGGCTGCTGACCCGCGGGTCGCGGGATCAAATCACTCCTGCGGCGGCTGCGTTTTCGGTGGAGGCGAAAATGCTGTCGGCCCATGTGCTCAAATTTGGGTGCACGTTAATGAACCCCAGGTGGTCGAAATGTGTGAAGCCCTCCCCTACGGCGTCTCTCATAATCATATCGTGGTTTTGGGACGTTAAACTTCACATGTTAATCATCAATCAATCCGTTTTTGAACATTCTGCGTGAGCCAGCCGGTCTGCGCTGAACAAGCGCATTTCGGATAAAATTAAAGCTTAGCAAGTCTCGGCAAGTCTCGTTGCTTGCGTGATATTGATGCAAAAGGTCACGTGTTGGGCCGACACTGTAGGCTTCGAAACGGGTTGACTTGGAGAGGCTTGCGGCTGACGCCATGCTCCTTCCTTTCTGTTTCTTCCTCTATGAAGGAAACGCCAGGCCTGTGAGGAAAATGCAGTCCAGTCACTGCATAAACTGGCGGTGCGGCCTTCATTGAGTCCGCTGTAAACTTTGTCTAGTGGGCGCCTGCAAGTACAGTTGCGAGGCAACCATGGCACTAGGCGATAAATAATCCCTGTTAAATAAACAGCAAAGCACCAAGTGCGCGTTTCTAAAGCAATATTTTCACCTTTGTTTTTATCTGGTTGATGATGATGAGCATAATGCAGAATTACTGAGCTATTTGTAATAGTTGGGAAGGAAGTTTTGAACCACCGCGTGTTACGCAATCAATTTGGTGTGTCACCTGGTGCGAGTGTATACTCTTGTGCGTCGCATTTTTGCATCTTTTAATGCATTTCCTCACAATACATAGCACTTGTATATGTGTTTTTCAAAAAAATATTCAAGCACTGGTATGTCTCTGTGCTAGAGCACTTGCTTGCCACGCAGAATACAAAGTCCGCCTCGAACTCTGAATATTACCCTTTCCCTATGTTCATGATAGCCGCAGCGGACACCGGTGGTGAGGCACAGATAAACTACGCCACCGAAATCGGCTGTTCTTTTAATTAAGCCCATAATAGCAGTAAAAAAAAAAGAAGGGGAAGCAAGGGTTCAAACTTCCGCGCAAGCTCATCGGCTATTTCCATGGTCTTACGCAAAAGATAAGGACAGAGTGAGAACTGACGAAATCAGCCATTTGGTCAGTTTTTTTTTTTTTTCGCCGATCATCACTTTTCTCTCTGTGCTTGTGTGCTAGATGCTCAAAAGGAATGCCAACATACTTAAGCTTACGTCATCTCATCAGCCATCTTGTTGTTGTCAAGCCGAAGCACGTACCAGAACACGCTGGAAAGTAATTGCGCCACCATTCTTCTACGCGACAGTGAATACCTGTACGACGTCTGAAGCTACCATATAACACCTGCGCAATGTTTTTCAAATATGTCTACGAGGTTTTCCTAAGATCGCTGTGAAATTTAATTTTTCGGCGCTTACCATAAAGCAGACAGGCGCGTCGCATGTCAGGTTACAGATACTACATACCTACAAAAAACAGAGATAATTGACTTTCATATTGGCATAAACATCCTTTTTCTGCTTATTTCGTGAGACAATGCAGACATACAGCCCTCTAGAGCAAGATTTTTTTTATGGCATTATATGAAGTACTGAAAAGGTTCTCACGCATCAATTGCGTTGCTACGCTTCAGTGGCGTCGATGGCAACTTCATATAAGAGCTCAGGGCATAGAAAACTTAAACAAATAATTACACCTGGTTACTTCCACGCTTTTGCGCATATAACGATACTGGAGTATCATTCTCATCACGTCTTCTAGCCGCTTTGGTTCGGCAGCTTCGAGCGCTATTTGCTTCGTCGCCAGCGATGAACATCCAGATAGCACGACAGAAAAAGAAGGAAGCTACGCAAAGAATTATTTAATAAGACTTCGTGCAAGGTTGAGTGCAATGTCAATGTAACTGCGAGACGAGGTTATAGGGGATAGGACTGCGAAAAAAAAAGTCAAAGTAAAGAGGCCTCAGCTGAAGTGCCATTCATAACAAAGCCGTGAACTCCTTGTGACAGCGATGCCTAAACAGCCACCGCAGCTCTGCTCATAAAGCGTGGATAGGAAAACGAGAAAAGGTGAATTGATCCGCGTAGATGGGACATCCGCGCGGTCTCAGGTCACGGCGATAGCGGAGCCGAAAGAGAGAGAGAGAAAAAAAAAGAAGCCGGTATTCCCACTCTTTACATAGGCGGTAAGGCGTGCCGCGCGAATATCTGCCGAAGCAGACTGGTGTAATGTATAGCGGCATGTTTATATGCCACCAGCTGTGCATGAAGAAACAAGCGGACATATGTAGAGTCCATAAGCATTTTGGCAACAACAAAAAAACAATCATAACATTTATGCGTACAGAAACATCCTGATTGAATTTGCGATAATCTGTTAAAGGGTTATCGGAAGCGTATCCGGCGCTTGGTGCCCTATACCTTGGCCGTCCTTGCAAGCTGCGACGCTAAACCTGTTCCTGGTGGCACAATCACGCTGGCGTTGCCTTCCCCGCCTTGCACAAGTATTGACACTCACGTGGAAGGTCGCGTCGATAGCGTTCGTAGCCGTTAGCTTCGAGAAGCGGACGTAAATACAAGGATTATTTGGCTATATTTATACATGCGTGTGGCCATAGAAACAAACGCATAGCTTCGCGCTGAATGATACGATCGAAACTCGTTTAAGGAGCAGTACAGGAGGGTCTTTCTAGGCTCCTTCATTTTGTTGCCTGCACCAAAAACTGCTTTCGAAGGATGCGCGTTTGTATTATTTGGAAGAGATCGCGAAGACGGAAATTAGGGATTGCTTAGTCACTAAACTCATTTAATTCCGCGTGTGGTGGCATTTTGTCCCGTGTTCTGGAATATGGTTAACCAATTAGGAGAGAATTAAACTTTATTTTGCCACCAGGCGCACCTTTTTACGCCCTTTCCACCAGCCTGAGCTGGTCCTCGGGGTTTACCAACGTCAGCAACACCTCCCACTGTTCTTCTGAAGTTGCTTGTCCACGCTATTCATCCATGAGCAAAATGACTAGAATTATATGATTAGAAATTTTCCGCTAAACAAGGGTAAAAAATCGTAAATTTCGCTGCGTGGACGAAAAATTACAAGTTTCCTCCTGGCCAATTAGATGGGGAAATCTGGTACACTATCTTACTGTGGGATACATGGGAGGGGGTGACTGAATGACGGGTGAGAGAGAGATGGGAAATGCGGAGCACATGTACACCGTCCCACTCGGTCACTTTTGCAGCTCACTGGGGATACGCAGAGACACTGGTTTATCACAAAAAAAAATCTATCACTGGCTACAGCCGCTTGTACCATTTGGAATTGTCTTCAAAGACCGCAAACGCGCTTTCGCTGCCTAAGGTGAGATTATCTGTGGTCTTAATTACTCTGACAGGCCTATAGGTCAGGGTCAACGTACCGCATTGAATGCGACACACTCATCGGTCGTGGTGGAAATGGGCCCCAAACAAAATAGTGCACACAAGAAAAGAACACACACGCAGTGTCACTGTCTGACCCGCCCCCCCCCCCCTTTTTTTGTTGTTGTTGTTCTGTTGTTTTGTGTGTTCTACTTGGTGCCCACTACGCCACAATAAGTGAGCTAAAAGAAAACTTAAGTTAGAGTTGGTAAACAAATTACGTAATCGTGCCGCTCTTCGTGCAGCAGTTTATTATTTTGTTCTTTCTCGTGCGACCAAGTCGGAGTGCACAAATCCGGTATGCTGAAGAGGCGCACCTCTGCACTTCATCTGGTTAAATGGTGGACACAAAACATGCTGATTCTGAGATTCGGCAGCACCCACTTGTCAGTGGCATCTCTGATTCTCCGTAGTCAACGTACGTATGTAGAATTTCGACGCTATGCAACAAGATTACCCTTTACAGATTGTACTTGAGGAATGCGTAAGTGGTATTTTAGGAGCTGTAATGCGCCGTGGTTTGAAAGCGAACAAGCTTCTTATATCGACATGGCCTGTTGGTGAGCTAGTTGGTTCAGAAATTGAAAAAAAAAAAAACTCATGTGGCACAAGAGGATGGGGACGAAGCGAAAAGACGCACTTACAGGCACGGATGCCAACTTCTGTTTATAAACAGAAATCACGCCGACTTATATAGGCTGCCGAACAAGGTAATCTCGTAACAGAAATAGAACCACAGCAGAACTCACAAACTATTATTAGCCACTGAAACAGAGTCAAGGCATGCGCCGTAAACTTCACTGAACTGAGCTGCAAAACTTTCATCGTTCATCGTCGTGGTCCGTCTTGTGATCGCTTGTATAAAGGTGCCGAAGTAGAGGCGCCTAAAGACAGGGCTTAAAGACGAGTGAGGGGGGGGGGGAGAGGAAGAAATGCGAAATTTACGCCTACTGCCTCGCCTGGTGATAATTACTGTGCACCCTACTAGATGGAATAACAGAACACACTCACTGAATTCTCCCCTCTGGTGTTTTTTTTAATTTATTGTTTTATTCAAGAATTATTGCAATGTTTAACACATTATTTTATTTTAAATCGGCTTGGCTTAAGAAGCCCGATATACCTTCCGCGTGTGTGGGCTATTCGCAATTTAATTTCACAGAAAGGGGAGAAAAAGCACACACAGACCCACACACGTACAAACGAACAAAAAAAACAAATGTGTAGCCTTTATGACGTGCCCTTGCCCCCTCCTTTCAATAAACAAACGAAGGCTTTATAAGCATCAAGCACTGGATAAAGGCTGCCGTGGTAGGTCCGGGAAATCTAAGCCCATACTCCTATATGACCGCAATGAGAAAGGAGGATGGTGTTGCCTGCAACGTCGAAGCCCACACCGTTGGGAACAACAGACATAGGACCTAATCAGGTCACTCGTTGTAGTTTAACAGTTCTACTACACCGCTACAGTTGTAATGGATAACTGCCGGCATTTTTTTCTCCAAATCACCGAATAGAACAACGAACACTCTCTAAATATCCGCGATGAAACATAATGTACGTCTTCAAGAGCATAAACCGAATAGCTTAAAAGATGTATGTTCGAATACTCGCTGACATTGGTGATTATTATAGATTGTTTTTTCCTCTCTCACCTTATATAGCTATAGTCTCTCCTTCCATCAGGCCCGTGTGCTCTGATTTGGGTGCACGTTAAAGTACCCCCGGTGGTCGAAGTTTCCGGAGCCCTCTACTACGGCGTCTCTCATAAATGGTAGTTTTGGGATGTTAAAACCCACATATAAATGAATATCACCTTCCACGGACTTTGCCTCCTTTCCCCAGCATAGGGCAGCCAGCCAGCCCGTACTCTGTCTAACCTCTCAATCTTCGCTTTCTTTCTTTCCTTCTTCCTTTCTCTCTCTCTATCTCACCACTCGACCATTGGACGCCTCGCACGCAAATAGCTTTCCGGAGTGTTGCTTTCGGGCACAAAAACCACGTGCACACCTAACATTACTACCATCGCGTAAGACAAATGCGCGCCGTTCGGAGGGCAACCATTAGTCGTGCAGTCACGTTGTTATTCTGACCGATTCAATTAGAGCGGCGACCAACCCTGCAAGCTCTTGTTTCGCCTAATGCTCGAAGGCTTGCCTCGGGGCGTCGGCCGTTCATTCTCATGTATACGAACGCGGGATGTTCGGTGCGGGCCACCGCGTTGCTAATTGGTTGTCTGCATAGATGAGGGTCGACAGAAGAGAGGCCCGTTCGGCTGTGCGCAGCCGCTCGTGGTCAGTGCCGCCCAAATCTCGACGGAATGGGCGCGATTAATAGGGTTCGAAAAGTACGTCCGCGGGGCAGTGATGACGAGGCACGATGGAGAGGCATACACGCCGCGAAACCGCAAGAAAGCGTGTCTCACACACGTCGCTACACGAGGGAGACCGGCGAATGTGAGAGCGCAATGAAGAAGGGAAAAAGGCGTGGTTGTTTTGTCCTCAAAGAATAATAACCGCGGAAAAAGTCCCTCGCGAAGGGTGAGCTTTAAGTTCCCTTCCGCTATACGAAGCCCCTTTTCTCGGCGGGTCTATTTTCTTTGCTCGACGGGACGTTCATTTTGTGGGAGGGCCCTCACCCGAGATGTGTGGCTCCGGGCGCTCGATTTAATCTGGCTTAATCAAAGGTCCGATCGTTTCTTCACGTTCGGCGGCGGCGTCTCTTCCGAGTTTCCGCTGATGAGGTCATGTCTGGCCTCCGCGCTCCCAGAATTTTCTCGAGGGCATCGTTTAACGTTTTTTTTCTGTTTTTTTTTTTGTTGAATATCGTTGCTCACGTCAACGTCCGCATGAGGCGAAAATAAGAAACGCTCAACATCATCTCGGGGCATCACACAAATGAGCAGTGCTGAATGTTCTGCGCACGTAATGCATTTTTTGTTCGTTTCTTTCTCATTTAAGGCGCTAGCGCACAAACGTGAGCACAATAAGCAAGTCGTTAACACTTTTTTTCTTGTTGACATTTTCCTTCCTGGTCTTTTTTTGTGTGTATGGGCCTTCCGGAACTGCTACTACGCGAGTATTTAGTAGTGGCGAAGCGAGTGCCACACACACACACACACACACACACACACACACACACACACATATATATATATATATAATTGACTACATTCCTTGCCATGATGTTTGAGGTTTGCACCCCCTCATTTGCACCCGATGTCCGTGCATACCAGCAGCTAAATATTACATGGCCAAGCTCCAGGGCGCAGGTTCGATTCCTAGCTATTGCAGTGGCACATTGATGGTGACGAAATACGAAAGTGTTCGTGTATCTAAGAAGGATATCGAAAGGCATTATAGTTGTTAGGACACGGAAAACATTACATGCACCTAGAAACAAAAGAGAAAAAGAACAAGCGTATTTAGAGTTATAGGGGCGCGTTAAAAAACCACAGGTTGTCCAAGCGGTGATTCACGTGGATTCACAGCTCTTTTTGCTTTTTCTTGATGGCGTAATGGCAACTTTTTGGTCAAAGATCAGTAAAAACATGATAATAATAAACTTAAAATGGTACGTGAAGTCCGGATATCACATGGCCGTATATAAAAACAGCAAAACCCTCAAGATCAATCACTCTTTAGAGCTTTGTAAAACGTAAAGACATAAAAAAATAATACAAGTAACAATGATACATAGATAAGATATTAAAAATGATCAACATGTGGCCAGAACAGTGCCGAAGTCCCCCGCTATATACGGAGATTTTCATAGTTATGTCTTGGTTTTTAAGAAATAACGTAAAGCCTGAGAATTCTTTTTTTTTTTTCACAAAAGAGTATTTACGCTATTACTGCTTGTAGTACCATGTATGAGCCATTGGTGAACACAGGCGTGCTGGAGAAGGTGAACAAGGACCGGAAGTCAATGCTGAAAAATGCCAACTTTCGAAATTCCGTCAAATGCTTTGAAAAAGTATGACGATTGCGCTATGTAGTCTTCTTCCACATTATTGGTTGCAAAAAAGAATGAAAATACTCCTTAGGTCATAACTTGGAGCATGCAAGGCACGGGACTCTGTTATCTGCACCTACGAGTTGTTGGTGCGATTCAAATCCTCATTATAGTTTGGCTGTAAGTGATCTCGAATTCCATCGAACAACTAGCAATAATCGAGAGGTCCGGACACTCAGAGATGAAGCGTTACAGTACAGTGGGCCAACCAGCCAATCATTCTAAACAGAGTACCGGGAAGCCAACAGTGCTACTGGTCATGCTTTTGTGAAAGCCTCCGGCATCGCGTCAGATATAAGTGTACAGTTCCGCTGAAATCCAACCTGACCCACAATACTCTAGTCACCGTTAATCACTGTTTAAAGAAGCAGTTTTTATGATTTTTTTTAATTTCTACGTTTGGATGCACTCCGGTTAGATGACATTATTAGTGACGAGGGAAACAACGTTTTTACGCTACAACCCAACTTTTTTCAGAAATCAGGTGCCGAACAACGATCGCAGATAGCCAGCAATTCAGAATTCTGTTCCTGTTCTCCAACGTTTTTCGTACCATTCTAGGCAAATTTTTGAGAACTCTGTTTTGTTCTCTGCATGGCTGTCTCATGGATACCATGAATTTTCGCACGGAATAAATAAACCGCTTGCCGAAACTTTCAGAGCGGCAGTTAGTAAAAACTGGCGTATGGCTTCTTTGAGCTTCCGGTACTTCTGCCATTAAAGGGACCCTGCAACGCTTTTCCAAGCATCCCTTCGTCAGCGCGCTTCATGACCGTGAGCGACTTATTTTCTTTTTTTTCGGTTTATACTATGAATGTGATCACGCGCACGCGCGGGGCACGTGGCGGCCACTGTAAGCGAAGAGCAAGCGATTTCTAGCTGACTTTGAGAATTCATTGTAAGTTAGAGACAGCGTGCAATGCTACAATGTTTGGCTCGCGTCTGTGTGCTGCGTGCATGCCATATAGTTATACTGCATTTCGTGAGGCGAGCAACCTTCCTGCGCAGCTCTGAACAGCGCAGCTGCGATCATTAGGTTTTAGGCCGAGTATATTGAGCCGGCAGCCGGCAATTTATTGTGCCAGCAGCTGAAACAACCAATCAGGCTAATTTTGCAGTCTTTTCAGCCAATCAGACGAGAATGCCAGCATTTTACTGTTCGCGGATATTGTGCCAGCAGCCGGCATTTTACTGCGTCGTGATATTCAACAGGCAGTCGCTACAACCAATCAGACGAGAATGCCGGCAGTCGCTACAGCCGATCAGGTGCGAATGCCGGCATTTTACTGCTAGCTGATATTGTGCCAACACTGCCGAATATAGTGCTGGTGAAACAGAGAGGCCCCTTTAGAACACCGAAATGTAAAGGTACAGGCATTTGTTCTGGAGCGCAGTGGTTGGAGCCCTCACTCTCGTATCGTAAGGTTTGCTCCCCACTATTGCACAAGATATTTTTATTTGATTTGTTACATTAGCTTCACGCGACGGACATATGCGTCATCATTCACGTTTTGGACGTAGCTGGTGACACTTGAAACATTACGTTTTTTTCAACACATGCAAAAGGTACAGCAAAATATCGAACTCTCATGCCTATATTCAATATCTGCTGGCCAAAACGCAGCCTTTGGCTAGAGACACACTTGTGCAGATCAGCTTAAAGTTTGTAAAAATAATTGCACAGCAGGCAACAGCATGCTCGTAGGATAACAGTACACACGAGAGGTGACAAAACACAGACAAAATAGTATTTTACTCGACAGTTAGTTTGAATGATGCCTAAATGAAACCAGCATTACCCCTTACCCTGCATTACCCCCTTAACCTAAATAGGTCTTCGTGAGGAAAAAAAGCTTCACAAAATGTCTTTGGAACTATGGACATCGCCACAGTTTTGACTTTATATAGCTACTTTTTCAATGACACACATGGCAGATAGTTCCAACCAAGGCACCAATGACACAGGATTGAGTCATATTTTTCTAAATCACTGTGGCCTGCTTCGAATAGCCACTGGTGAGTCAACTTTTTTGCGCTTACTGTGTTACACACAGCAAGCCATCCATCCTTGGAAAAATAGCTTTGGACAATGTTGATATCAACATTCTGGTCCAAAACTGCAGAATGAATCAGCGCTTGATCGATTTGCACTTCGTGTTCTTCAATCGTGCTACGACTTATCGCACGAGCCGCACTGGCTGATCCCACCAACAAAGTCAGCACAATGATCTTTTTTTTTTGTTTTCTGAAATTGTGCAGGATGTGACAAGACCACGGCGAGAATTTCGTTTTTTTTTTTTTCGGAAGTCCTTTAACGGTCAAGATGTGTCCTTTCGGGTGCCCAGATTTCCACATGGCTTTAGCCAGCTTGATGTTGCTCATATCATCAATAGATGATGTAGCGAGAGTAGAGGTAGAGTTGAAGTGTTCCCACATGCATCTTCAGTCTCTACCAGACAGTGAGACTCACTATTGGTAACGGTGCAATGTGTTGTGTCTGTGGCGACAGACGCAGTGGTGTATGCTTTTGACAAGCGAGCGCTACTTTCAGGCACTTGTGCTGGCACACAAGCCACCACATTGCTGATTCTATCAGTGTTTCCTTCATCACTACTAGTTTCTTCTTGCGGGGAAGGTGTCCATTCTTCTGCATCTAGATGTACCTCCTCAATAAGACGCACTTCTTCATCATTCATCCAGCGTTGCAAAAGATCTTCAAGTATCATCTTTTGTCATGAAACTTGGGAGTCTACACTTCAGAGAGGACACCAGCAATTCTACCCATGAGTGGCGACGCCTTGCGAAATTTTCGGTGAGTTGAAAGGGCTGGCTAATGTTCATTTTTGTCGTGCTTGTACGTGCCTTTCTTCTTGCACTGATATGCCTGCTTTTTATGTACTGCTGAAGTGACCACCATGGCGCACACAAAATGCTGTCAAACTTGCGTAATCCCCGCTGACATCATGTAGCAAATACGTGGCTGCATGGTAGCAACATCGCCACCGTGAAGGCACATGTACACACTTGTCATCAGTGTACCATCACCAGCTTCTAGAGTCAGATCAGCACATAGGTCAAGCTGACGCTTGACATGGTGAAAAGCAAAAGGTGTCAAAAATTGCAATACACCCCATAGTATTCATCACCTTTTATGAGCACCCCCCCCCTTTTTTTTTCTGAAGCAGTGTAGCAGCACTGTGGCTGCGTTCCTTTCTTGCTGTGCGCACTAAGCAGAAGAAATCTGTTACAAATTTTTCACAGAGCTATATACCTCATGGCAATGCCTTTTATGTCTTGATTGATGCTTTCAGTCCGATTATTTGTAGAATTAAAACAAAATTGCTGCAGGACCATTTCAATCTATTGACCCACTTTTGGCAGATGTGTCAATTCGAATCAAAGTAGTCCAAGACTTACTTCGGCGCAGAACTCTTTAAAACTTTATACCCAGTCTTGATATTGGTCCTCATTTTGAGAATACACCATACGTTGCAAAAGGTCCAATGCAGTTTCTTGCTTTGGTTTAGATGTCGTAAGCTTCCGCGTGGTGATCTCGCATCGAAATGTTTGCAACGATGTGGAATGCACATGTGTACAGAGAAGCTTGTGGAAGTAGCTTATTTACGGCCTGCCGCTCTTTCAAGTCCTCGTCAGCCATCACAATTCAGACGGCGCTCCAGTTATTGTTCTGCTTCTTCAAGATATTGAAGAACCAGCGGAGGGTGTCGCCGTCCTCACTTGCAAACAATCCATCTGCAACTATTTCACTTTCGCCATTGCCACCTTCTATAGTGACCAGGAAACAAGACATCCACGTCTCAAGAAGTTTGTATGTCGCATCAAGGAGATGATTTCCGGATATTCTTTAAACGATTTTTTTTTTTCATTATTTCATCTTAAAGAAACATTCTTTTTAGCTCACTAGTTTCATCAGTTTTGAGTCTCACCGTAGCATTGTAATCGTCCTGCAGCATCTTCACTGTGGCTTACAGAAAATTTCTCGGATTGTCACTTTCACATTTAGCTGCACTGTTTGAACGGTCCCGCAGTGTCACTATTTTGTTGTGCAGTTCTCCAAGTGCTCTTTAACAAGTTTTTTTGTTTGGACTAAGACGAATAAGAGCCATGACTTCAGCTTGCTTCTTAAGTATTCGTTGTTAAGGCATATATATGACGGAAGAGTGGCTCCGACTGTGCATGGTTAGTGTGCTCGACTGATAAGATGCGCACCTCCAGACCTACCATCGTGAGTGGCTATGAGGTATTTATAAAAGCCACAGTCTTGCTTCAGAGTCCTGCAATGAGACATAGTAGGTGTGAGCATTGACCAAATTAAAAGGTATATACACAGCCAAATCACGTTGTGAATTTAGGCCCACAAGGCGGGTACGAGAAACGAATGCTGGCACACTCACTTTCAAGGCGCAAACAAATTGGAGCAATATTACGAACTGTATTTTAGTGTATCCAACTGGCACTGACTCGAAATTATCGAACTTTCTTGTGAATTTCCTGACTGCATTTTAGGCTTGCTACAATCTGAAAAGTTGTTACGATATAAATATATAAGAGCTAGTCACACGAGTACCTTTCAAATCACGATAAGGCTCAATGAGAAACACATTCACCGAAAGCCACTGCACACCGTTCCACGACTTGCAACAACGAAGGCATCTGGTACATTAAGAGCCAGTGGTTTACTGCTGGAGCTGCACTCTTTACGATGTGATTCCGGGCAGAGTTATCAGAATTTGTTACTTACGAAGATGTTCGTAAGGATGCCTTCGTCTTGAACTTCCTTCTTCGGTGTACGCAGCAATACTTGAAACTCTGATACTTGAGCAAATGCGGCATCTTGTTGGCGATCTTCCAGACTCACTTTCTTTTTTTTTTTTTTTTGCAGCCTCAATTGTGCGCGCGTACCTTTTCCTCAGCTGCACAAAGTTTGCAGAACTATATGCCTCTATCGCTTTCTCGAGCTCGGCAAACTTGAAAACTGGTCGCCCAAGCGAAAAATCGGTTCAGAAGTTGCCGATGAGGGTTCCCTTTGTTGTGTCGGGGATGAAGGCCCTGCCTGATCCACCCACGGTGGCGTCCGCACAAAATCTTTGTCGTCTGACATTGTACACATCCCACACCCCTACACTTGCGCCGCTACGACTTTCTGAACACACCTGAACCCACGTGAGATACGTATGCGTACGTGCAATGCGTACGCAGTGTTTCAACGCTCATGCACGCTCGGACAAATGCGGACCAATGACGCGCAATCAGTACCAGCAATACCGCATGCAAGCTCCAGTGCGAGTGGATGGCAAAATAATTTTTTAAACGTTAGCCCATAGCATCCGAAAATCCTGCTGGCTATTAAATAATCTTGTTTTTCAATCACGAGAACAAAACGTAGGAAATAAATTACTTCTTGGCAGCAGCTCCGCAGTCGTAGCCGATTTCCTTCCCCATGCCTTCCTCCATGCCGGTACAATATCTGCAATCAGTAAAATGCCGTCAACCGGTAATATAGGGTGGTAGGTAGGTGATCTCTGGTGCCGGCAGCAGTTTCCGCAACGCAGTTCTCAATATTTAACAGTCTACGTGGCTTTACCCTGTGCTTAAAGAATGAACAAAAAAAATGACCACGCCTTAAGAAAACAACACACACACACACACACACACACACACACACACACACACACACGCGCGCGCGCGCGCGCGCGCGCGCGCATTACATTAGTGCGATTTGAACCACCGACGCTTTAAACAGAACCGGGATCGAACGAGTCGTTACCGCCATGACGCTCGACCAGCGGGACCCCCTAAGGCACGGCATTTCTTTTTCAAAATGATCGTGCGTGCAGCCATTTGCGACATCGATGCAGGGCCGACTTGTGCGTGCAGCCTTACTGTTAGGAAACTATGCTCTTATCCTGCTACTGCCAGAGTCGGGCCCTTGATCGACACACGCTAGCGCGACCGTCGCTGACACCGAAGCGGCGTTCGTTGGACGAGAGTACCGGCACAAAAACTCACACTTATAGAATGCCGGTTGCCAGCGCTATATCCACTGCCTAAGTTTTATTTAAGAAATTTTTCTCTATTTGTGTATACTGGTGGCATAACTGGCACAACTGCCAAAGCTAAAAACAAAAAGGAGTACTCACCAGATAGCACAATCAATGGGAATGCGATGACGTCATAAGGATATGTGACGTAATTTTCATTTGCTGTAACTGCTACAACGCCATTTGATATGCGAAGACCACTGTTGTGTCAATAGTCATGCCGCCCTTACGAAGTTCACTTGGCCGGGCGCGCGCTCGCGCCGTAAATTATAAAACGGGTCCACTTGTCGGGGCTGCTCCCACAGAGGCACTTCCGTTTTTGCACAATGCAGTTCAACTTGAAAGGTCATCGCAAAATAAACCCACAAATTATGAGCGGCATCTTGAATGCTCTCCTAGCGCCGCGGACTTTAATTGCCTTCGCGTGAATGGCCCTCTCCCACCATGCATGTATTGTCATCTTTCAGGAGACTTTTCTCTCACAAACAGAACAGCGAGACGAGCACGCTCGGCCACGAGGCGCTTCCCTTGTAACTACGAGCGCGGAGCGTGACATCCTACCAGCTCGACAGTGCGGTGGTGAACGTACGCTCGTATTTAAAGAATGGGTACCACGCATGTAGGAGAGTTTAGACTGAGGATGACGCCCGCAAGAGAAGTATAGCCACTTGCTGAGAACTGTTATTTACTATATTCGGGGTGGAACGTGCCAAAACCACCATGAGATTATGAGGCACGCCGCAGCGGAGGGCTCCGGAAACTTCGACCGTCAGGCGCTGCACTCACATCGCGCAGTGCAAGGGCTCTTTAGCATTTCTCTGATTGCGACCGCGACGGCCGAGATCGAATACGAGACTTTCAGAACAGCAGGCGGGCCCCGTATTACCTGTAAGCACGTGGGTGAACGAGTGATAATTGTTTCTCATCAGGTACTTCATAAAGCGAAGGCGTGTACCATATTACTTCACAAACACAACCATAAGTGAATAGGTAAACATCCAAACCAATAAATACATAAAATAAAGTATTCCTGTTATAACAGAGAAGCCCTCACTCATGTAGACGCTTATAATCCTATGTTTCATTGAGTTTATTTGCTCATCTAGCACAAAAAAAAAACTTATTCCTTCGGTCAAAATTGAAGAAGTTCCAACATTTGCCCTTTTTTTTTTTTTGCTGTTATCTTATAGCGGGACGTGAGTATGAAACAGCTACAGCGCACCACATTAAAGCTCGGGCCCACGGAATTGGCATTTCTTCGCCTCCCATTTCATTTCTGCCACTCGTTCTGCTCCTTTATTCATTCCTTGTTTCCAATGGGTCTCAGCATTCGCTTTCTTCTTTTCGTTCATCTGTGCAGAAAAAATCTCAGATAATCAACTTGATTAAACCAGTTTCAGTGAACAAATCTCTGATTTTAACGTCAGTGCGAGCTCGAGAGTGCTTCTAGTAAACTATGAGCTGCGTACATTGTCAACCGATATATAGGCTGCGCGAGGCATCATGGAGAGCCTTCTCCGAACTAATATACATATTTCTGCCACTTACGCACAGCATATCGTGTGCCGTTATGCTTGTATTTACGTGAAAGCTTCATTTTTTCCTACCTCATTTGTGTTTCGCACTACCGCAGCAGGCCATAATTTAGGATTTTATCACGAATAGTACGACGGGACAAAAAAAAAGAGAAAACCCATTTGATCCCGCCATGCATGTCTCAAACTTTAATCAAGTGTGACCATCTTCTACCCGCACAGTCTGGTGTACTGCATTGGTTCTCCGTATACAAGGATACCTCAATGCCACCACAGTGGTTAACAGGACAGGGGCGCGCATTTCCAGAATCTGTTTGGATCTGAGCTTTCGTTCTATAGGTTGTCCCGTTCGTCTGGCGCCAATGAAACGCAACGACCTTCCTTTGCCGAAGTGTTCCCCTGCGCGTCGCGAAACCCCCCGCTGCGGTTTAAATTAATTCGGAGCTCCCCATCTAAAGAACAGCCGTTATCTCCTCGCGAACGCGAGGCCGCCAAGTTTGTGTTTCGAACCGAATCGCGGGCCGCATCTGCACATAACGTTTCTTCAGCGTCCGAAGGGCAGATAATGGGGGTGACGTATTCGAACACTGGGCGCGACGTCCACTTGTATAATATACGTGCTACACTCAAGCGCGCGCATATATATACACACTCGCACGCACAAGTAGAGAAAGAGACTCCTTGTTCGGTCGCGGGGCCGCCCTTTTAACGCGGCCGCTGATAGATCGGTGGCCCGGCCCCAGCCTAGGTGCGTGCTCCGCGAAGGGTTAACAATGGGCGTGATAGCAATCGAAACCTGTTTCGGGGATGCCCGCTTCTGGCTACCGAAAAGTCGGAGCAGGAGGATAGGGAGCCATCCCACACCGTGCACCCGCGCGTGCCTGCGCTATCCGCCGGCTGCTGCGTCTACGCATCCTGTATAGGCGAAGAAAGATGCGCGCACGCCTTTGATGACGGTGTTCGATTGCGAAAACTGCGCGGTTGCGCCCGTCTCGTCGCTGCCAAACTCCGCGTAAGGCCCAGATAACATCAGGCACAGAGGGCACTGTATGTAAGTACACACGGGAATGATATACGTTGTGCCATATAGTATACCGTGCAGTATACAACCATGACTGGGGGATGACAGCGTGTACTTGCCTACACCGCATCGGGAGCTTCCCGATTATGGTATTTCGACATTGACCCATGTGTCCGGTACACTGTGTTTGTGCAGCCTCGCGACAGAACACGCCCCTTGGTCTCTGTACGCGTGGTGACCATGGCGTAAAAGGTATGCGCTGTCTTTCTCCAAGACAATCCGGTACTTTTTTACACTGCGCGTAGATAAACTAGGCGGCTCAACCACCTACAACGGATTGTTGCGAACTTTAAGTGGCAGCCAATCGACGCTGATGGTACAGTATAGTAACGCCTGTAACATTAGAGGTGACGCTATTTCTCTACGGCTTGCGTTTTGTATCAGAGAACAAAGTTTACCGTCGTTGGACGCGGCGAAATCAAGGCGCAACCATTAGTTTGGAGAGATTCAACTTTATTGGACGTTTTAGTATAGACTGGCAAGACGGGAAACATACACGCTTCAACTACGCGCCGTGACAGAGGAGCCAACATGTTGCCCCTCAAGACGACACACCAAAGCTGCTCGGTGCCATTGGCGCTCTGGGAGCGAACGCGCAAGTGAACGTGGATGCACTCAGGACACCAAAGGCTGACCTTGAGCCACTGTTCCTTTTCGCGAACGCACTGCACTAGCCTTTCGTTAAAGCTCTTACGCCGGTGTTGACCATTGACTGAACTTGAAGGTGAGATTTGCGGAAGCTGGTGTTTTTTATGCCGCTGGAGGGGTAGATTCAGTTTCCGTCTATTTCCTTCAAGGCACCATTATAGGGGTAATACAGAAGGGGTGGGATACATAATGCAATGGGAAAATAGAAATGATTATAAACTTTGCAAGTTATAACACCCGTTTAGTAAATGCATGCGTTAAAGGGTTCATCAATTGCATAGCAATAGGAGTAACATCAGGTAGTAATTAAACGTGACTACCGGAAATACTGCACTAAAATAATACTCTACAAATAAATATAACACAAGGAACCATAAACACCGTAGGAATAAACACAAAAGTTACATGGTGACCTTGTAGAATCAATGGTAATTAATTAGGCAAAACAGAACACAGAGCCGTCTTAAATAAGTAGTGCCCCGCCGTGGTGGTCTAGTGGCTAAGGCACTCGGCTGCTAACCCGCAGGTCACGGGATCGAATCCTGGCTGTGGCGGCTGCATTTCCGATGGAGGCGGAAATGTTGTAGGCCCGTGTGCTCAGATTTGGGCGCACGTTAAAAACCCCCAGGTGGTCGAAATTTCCGAAGCCCTCCACTACAGCATCTCTCATAATCATATGCTAGTTTTGGGACGTTAAACCCCACATATCAATCAATCAATCAATCAATCTTAAATGAGTGGTGGTCATTTGTGGCGACAACAAGGTGGGGAAACGCATTCCAATTTAATGCTGTTCGAGAGACAAATGAAGCAGAAAATGTAGTTGTGTACGAACGCGGTTTTAAAACCTGTAGCGGATGACCAGTGCGTTGCGACATTCTTGGGGGGGCGGCGATGTAGGGCATGTGATTAAGTGAACTGTAGGAAAACTTATGAAAAAGACAAAGGCTGCCTATTGTCCGACGGTGAAAGAGGAACTGTAATTCAGATTTTTTTAGGGTGGATGTCCTGACGTCATATGAGTAGGATGAATAATTTATCTTGCTGCGTGATATTTGAATGACTCAAGAAATTTGATGAGGCATATTTAATATAGGCCTCATATTGGTGAAGCATATTCGTCATAAGGCCTGATTAGTGATACAGTGATACGTACACTTGTAGTATCACGTCCTGTGGGGCATGACGCAAGTGGCCCTTCAAAAAGCCGAGTGAGTGGCTTGCAGATGAGAGTATGGTGTTGATATGCGCGCCCCAGTTAAGATCAAATGAAATCAAGATGCCTAAGTATTTGAATGATCTGGCTGTTTCGATAGGGCTGTTTGCTATTGTGTATGAAGATAGAATGGAGTTACGACTGCGGGTAAATGACATCAGGGGCGTAGCCAGGGGGTGGCCCACCAGGCATGTGCCCCCCCCCCCCCCCCAAAAAAAAAAAAAATTTTTTTCACCATGGCACACAGAGGGGAAATGCGCATTTTAAGGGGGTGCCGCTCCAGAAATCAAGGTGGTGAGCCCCCCCCCCCCCCCCCCCACCGAAAAGAAATTTCTGGCTGCGCGTTTGAATGACATATGTTTTCATTTTTTTATTAAACCTCATTAGCTGCCGGGGACACTAAAACTGCACGTTGTTGACGTTTTGATGCAATAAATCTTTGTCTGTGTTATTACTAATGGTATGGTGAATCCCGCAGTCATCTTCGAACATTCGAGAGAGAGAGAGAGATAAATAGAGAGGAAAGGCAGGGAGGTTAACCAAGCTTGGCTCGGTTGGCTACCCTACACTTGGGGTGGGAGAAAAGGAGAATAATAGAACAGAAAGAGACAGAAAAGAAGAGGAGTAAGAAATAGAAGCATAAATAGTAAGCTCGAGACTACACAGCACGGCCTCGCACAGTTCTTTCACAAGCGGTCGTGAAGTCTGGTGGTCCTTAAAAAGTACAAGAGGGCTTTCGTGGCTTCGCGCGTATGGGAAGCCGTCGGCCAAGGTCCCAGGATCTTCTCTTCTGTAATCGGCCGTAAATCCAGCTGACAGAGCTTGGCTTCCATAATACGTCGTTCGGTCTGGTATGCTGGGCAATGACATAGAATGTGCTCGAGTGTTTCCTCGCAGGCGCAGATGTTGCATCCGAAGTGCTCGCCATTCCAAGGAGACGAGAGTACGAATTCGTAAATGCCACGCCCAACCTCATGTGACACAGTAAAGTTTCAGCGCGTCGTGGGAGCCCGGATGGCAAACGATGTTGCAAGTTTGGGTTGATCCAATACACGTGCGCGTTGGAGAAACCCTGCGTATTTCATTGTAAGAGAGATATACGTCGAGCAAGTGATTGTAGTAGCCTTGCAGCGTCCGTTCTCAAGAGTGGTATGGGCGTGCGCTGGTCTTGGTCATGAGCCGATCGAGCAGCTTCATCCGCGCGGTCATTGCCGACGATTCCGCAATGACTCGGCAACCACTGAAATACAATATCACGACCTTCCGCGAGCGCTTCATGGTAGTCGTGCCTTATCTGATATACTGATTGTTCATGTAACCCGTGCTGCATAACAAACCGTTGTGACTGTAAGGCTGACCTGGAGTCACAAAAGATGGCCCATTGGTTAGGTTGCTGGCGAAGAATGTACTTTACTGCACCTTGAAGTGCTGCAAGCTCTGCTGCTGTCGACGTCGTGGTGTGAGAAAACTTGTACTGAAGCAACACATTTTCAGATGGAACAACCACTGCTCCTGTGGAGCTGCTGGAATTAGTGGAGCCATCGGTGTAAACATGTATGCGGTCGAAGTACCTTTCGTCCAACAGACGCAAAGTCAATTGCATCAGGGCTAGCGTTGACATGCGTGCCTTCTGGAAGATTCCAGGAACTGATAAGTGCACGTCAGGTTGACGACGACTCCATGGCGCAATTGCTGGATGCATTGCAAGTTTGGAGCCAGGCGGTAGTATGTCCCGGTGTTTTGTCACGATACCGCAGTACGAAGAATGGGGCCTCCGAGCTGTCAAACACGCTAAATGATGTGACGGTAGCCTTGATAAATGCCGAATGTGCGCTCTCAGTGTCTCGACAATGATGTGCGTTGTGACCGGTTCTTCTTGTGCAATAACAACAGTTGACACTGTCGATGAGCATCTTGGAAAGCCAAGGCATGTCAGAAGTGCTTCGGCTTGAACGCTTTGCAGTGCACGGATGTTAGTCTTGCACGTGTTGGACAGGACAGGAAGGCTGTACCGGAGAGTTCCGAGAAAAAGGGCTATGATCAATCCCATATAAGAGCATTTATAGATTCTTAGGCGTCATCGTAGATCGTGACCTAACCTGGAGCCCGCATGTCCCATACCTGAAGAAAAAGCTCATTGGCATTGAGAATGTATTCAAGTTCGTCGCCGGAAAATCATGGGTCCCATCCGTGCACTCCATGTTGCAGCTATCGAACATTCGAATTTTGCAAGTTACATGTAGGGGTGAGTCATTTGTAAATACTAAATAAACAATTGGGCCAATTACAGACCCTTGGGGGACTCCTGAAGAGACCGGAAGTGGGATGAAGGGCTGATCATTGACGCTGACTAGTTTCGAGTGGCCGATTAAAAAGGCTTCAAGTCATTTTAGTACGTCAGAGTCTAAGTTCAAGAAGGAAAGTTTGTGCAACAGATGTCTTTGAGAAACTATGTCGAAAGCTTTTTCGTGGTCGAGGAATATTGCGTCAGTTTGTTAGCATCCAGATTTGTATGAAGGTGAAGGAAAAGAGCTAGCTGCGTTTCGCGAAAAGGCCCTTATGAAACCCATTCTGTGCAGGATGGAAGAAATTATTAGAATCTAAGTGATCCATATTGAGAGAGTAAATGACTTGTTCCATTATTTTATTGGCAGACTCATAAGTGAGATGAGGCGATAGTTAAGCGGGTGAAGTCTGTTTCCTGTTTTGTAGATGGGAATGACTTTCCCAACTTTCTAGTCATGAGGAATGTAGCCCACTGAAAACGACTGGGTGAACAAAAAACACAAAAATGCAGAAGATATATGTTCTTCGTATTTTTTTTTTTTCAGTTTTGAATCAATTCCACCGGCACCTGCATTGAACGAACGTTTGAGGTCATTGATAACATTTGACATACCATCTACGCAGAGTGTAATGGCCGGCATTCTAGAGACTATGTGGCTAAGCAGTAATGGCAAAGAAGCACTGGTAATATCCTTAGTGAAGACTGAAACGAAGGCAGGCATTGTTGAAAGCTGTACAGTCAGTATCAGACAATGTTCTCCGAGTCGTCAGCAAGGGTTATGGCGCGAGCATGACTTAGGTAGATTACTTCTCAAAATTTCATGTAACATGAAGTGAAACTACTTCAGATTACTGATAGAACTTCATTAAAAGTACCCATATTTTGTCAAATGCATAAATGTTTGGGTGTTTCTGTTCCTTCGCCAGTTCATTGCACGACTACAAGAACGCAGAAAAAAAAATGACGAAAACGAAATGACACGGCAGACATAAGAGACAAGCCATTTGAACTGAAAGCACTAAAGTTTTAGTTGCGATCATAATATGATTCCCAGAGAAGCCGAAAATCAGCTAGCAGACGACACACAAGCACTGCGGTGACGTGATGCGCGCGAAGTGAAGCTATACTCCTTGCGCATGCGCTCAGATATTGTGACGTGTCGTCTAACGGCGCTAGCAGTACCGAAAGCCACGCGCTTCTGTGTTCACTCTCAAAGAGATTGCGACTGTTCATGGGCCCCTATAGAGCTTCGTCTCCATCGAAATGTGGCCACGCTACGGCCGAGACTCGATGAATAGTGCTGACCCTATGGTCGAGAGATCGAATCCAGCCGCAACTTTCATGTCCACAGTCAAGCGTCATAACCACTATAGACAACCACAGCGGGTGGTGAGCCCACCTATAGTCTCCTGTATTTGAACTGGAATTCACGTTTGAGCGCCTTTGTGCCAAGAAAGAGGTAAAAAAAAGTCCATTCTGCCATTTTTCATTTTGTGGGCTTCATAATTAAGCCCAGACATTTTGACGATAACTTCCTCTTTATAACCACTTTAGTCTCTAACTCCCGTCCACATAAAGCGCACAGGAGTATGTGCCCTATTCCGCTCCCTTATAAGCGCAAAAAGTGTTTCTCGCTTTCGCCAGTTGGCAATGGACGGTAGACGAGGAAACACGGTCGAAATAGAGAAGTTAGGGGAACACAAACAGCGTTTGTGCTCACCTGTGCGTCGGCTCTGTGCATTGTGCATTAGCTCTGTACATTAGCAGCACACGAGCGCTAGCTGTGCCCTGGAAGTTCAGTTTGAAGTGCGCATCTCTTTACCACCAATTAGAGAGATATGAAGCATTCATACAGGTGCCTTCAGCGGGGGGCCATGCACACTTAGAAGATAATGTTTGAAATAACGAATCTCTATTGCACGTGCTTCTGTTTTTTTTTTGTCGGTTATTCTTTCAACAAAAAATTTTCCTGCTTACTCCCTGCGCAAGCTCTATTCATAAGTCACCGATACTCGGTGTACAGGACTACAGGTCATAACGTACGTCGTGCACTTTTTTCCACCTCTAACGAGCAGATAAACTTATTTGCGCGGTGGCATGGACAACAAAAAGACAACAGAAAAACACTCATTGGTCAATATCTCACTTATCAGGTAAACTGTGAAGGACGCCAAATTAATGAACAATTTTGCTGGGTAGTCCCGCTGCACTTCGACCTTGCTGTCAATATTATCATCAATTTTATCACTTAACGGGTTAAAGGTTTCACAACGGTGCATAACTTTTTTTTTTCTTTTCGGCGGACAGCGGACAATGTTGTCTAGCTGCGCCTTCCATTGCAAGCCGACCTGCGTGCACTGTTTCATCACTACATCCTTCAAGGCCCTACCGCGCGCGTGCACGGACGGTGTCTCTTCAATGAGGCCTGCGGATAAACGACGGCCTCCGCGCACAGCGCCGAATTACGTGGCTCGATCCCGCTAAGCCCAAATCACTGAGGGTTAACCGGTGCCCACCACTTTGCGTGCACGGCAGTGTAGTATAAGTATACAATGATCGAAAAGGGCGCGCCGCTTATTGCGCTCGCAACCAAAGCAAATTGCGAGACGATAGGTGTACACCAAGACGCGACCTCGGACGCGACGTCGTCGAACCGCGACTTCTTCCAAATGAAGCGAGTTTTTTCTTATTATTGTGATGGAAGCCTCAGTAAGCGTGCTCGGCCCGCTCAAGTGACTTTAGCTAGGGCAATTGAAGGGATAAGGGTTCGCGTGTGGAGGGGGTGGGTCGCGCTTGTTGCCGGCTATCCGTTGTTTGCAGAGAGCGATCGCGAAATCGGAACAATGAATCATCCGAGCACTGTCTCGGGGTGCGGTGGTGGCGAGTGAATCAGGTGGGGCCCCGTGGCTAGCGTATTGGCGCGGCCCGTATTAAAGCGCATACATATACTGTAGCGGAGCCAAGAGGGGAGTCTGTGCGCCCGACTAAACGTTGCAAGCGCGAACCGCCTCGCACGCGAACGCGCGCTTATACGCCGCCGTAGAAATACAGTCACGCACGGCTGCGGGAAACCCGTTAATAGACCCACGCGTCCCCTCCGCGAGGATCATCAGCTCGCCCGATCGCGAACTTTGAGCGGCGGCAGATCGCAAATGGTTAGTGCGTGAACGCGATACACGGCCCGTTTTTCTTTTCCTTTCCTTCTCTCACCCCCCCCCCCCCCTTTGTTATTGCTCGTTTTCAGTGGTCTCCAGGCGCGGTCTTCTTCTGGCTCCCCGCGCGTCTTTTTACTAGTCTCTATCTTCGCTAACGAGGGAACCGATCCTCTCGATATCGGTATTTCACGTACGCAACCTGCTCGTTCACCACGTGTGTATAGACCGTGCGCAATGCTGTAAATCGTCTTTATACCCTGGTCAGTATCGGAAATTATTGATCACATGCGCCACGTTTTCCCACCGATTACACACACGTCTCGACACAGTCGACCGGGTCCGAATGCGATAGGGTGAAGTAATTTTGCTGCACGTAATATTCTGGCAATCGCTTTTTTTTTTTTTAAGATGGGAAGAAAAGATAGCGCCGGAAATTTATTGTGGTGATTCGTTAAGTTCTTTTGGTACATTTTATTATTATATACGCTTTATCTAGATACACAAAAGTCATTGACAATGTACAAATCTTTAGAGGAGAAGGATTAGGACTTTGCACAAAATTCAAAATTACACGTTCTAAAAAATCAATGTACTTTGGTAAAAAAAATTCTTATTATATCGGAGCAATATGAGCATTATCATGCATATCTAAACTTGGATACATTTGTGTTTCATGACAATTATTGCTACTCTATAATAAGGTTATTATGTAATACTTGTTTTTTCTTTATCATTATATTAATACGTAGATCAATGCAGTAGATCATAATACAAAAATACAAGTGGAAGCATGAGTGCGGCGCCTTAGGGCCGGGCAAGCGAGTGTCGCTTTTAAATATGCTGTCGAAGAGCTCGCCAAGTTTTCTCACTTCGTCTCGATAACTCGTTTCTGTCTCTGTTCTTGCGACACTTCCAATGAGTGTACGCTCAAGGTTACCATGTACCAACCAGCCCTATTCATCGCCTTACTACGCCTGATAAGCAGTGAGGCCAGACACCCAAGCCATCGGTGAAAATGCTGATCGAGTTGAATGATTTCCTCGAGGCAAGCGTGAATAAGAACTCCACACTCGCATCGCCCCACTCGCTGGAAGTCATGCATCACGTTTGACGCGTTCTATACGTATTCACAGAGGTCCGTCTTTAGCTGCGGATTACCAAATTTATGCATGCGCTCACCATCTGTGTGACCCGTCTTTGAGTTGAGAAACCGCACCAGGGCCCATATTCACAAAAACGCCGAACGGTAAACATTTTGGTAAGAGAATATTTTAGCCAATCACAATGCGGTATACCGACTGACCAATGAGAAAACGCAGCTATGTAACAAACGTAGCTTATGTGATTTCGACCACAGATGGTTTCAGCGAAAATTTAAAAAAAAAGGTCCCACTGATGACAGCAGCTGGACCTTCAATAAGCGCTTATATAGCTGGGGCCAGGTCCGCCTATACATTGTTGACGAGGGCCGCCACCGTCAGGCCATTGCAGTGATTACGCTTTGCCCATTACCACCTCATATGCTGCGGCAAATATGTAGCTGAGGCAGCTACCTGGCGTTGTAACCTGAGAAGTACGCAGTTAAGGGCTGCAGTTGCTATTAGTATAAACCACAGCAGAGAATCACAGGGACAAGAACGAACGCTAGTGCCTATGCTTACAATACAGCATTCCTTACCACATGCAGCACACAGTTTCAGAGCCCGCGCCAACGTATGTCGAGAATCGAACGACAATGACAGATTATACTATAGCGCTGAGCATTTCATGGACTTGGATATGCAAAACAATAATGTCCAATAGGATACAGAGCTTGAAAGTTTTGACTTACGTGACAATAAAACTGCGCATTTTAATTCGGATATCATAAGCAGTCTGAGAGAGGTACCTACTGTCGCAGTATTCGACTTATATAGAGAGGTGCTATAAAGACAGGAAAACGCTTTTACTAAATCAAAGTAGTGTACCATTTAGTAAAATCATAATTAATTCTCAAAATAACATAAACTCACGACTGAGTTAAGCGTGATCATTCAAGTAAGCACTACTTTAAGGGCAATGTAGTTACTTTTGGCTATAAGAGCAATATAGTTATTCTGACACGAAAACTTCGCGTTGGCGGTCGTGCCGCTATTGTCGTCATGCCGCCGGACCGATATCAACATGATGTCATGTTCAGTATACCGAAGTCTCTGAGGTCGTCGTCGTCATTCCCACCGAGCCCAATTGTTAGTGCACCGTTCATGAGTACAATACGCACTGAGCGAATTAAGAATACCAATGTCGTCCGAGTCCGTGTGTTTTTTTAAACACAACTAAGTACGAATCTATAAAGGTCAATGGTTTGATTGCGTTGATTCCAACTCAAGCCATTCATTGATAAGATCTACAACACATGACAACAATAGTATTCGCTTAAAATTATTGGTTTCAATTAGGTGCGTACCGCGTATGCATAAACATTTTACCCCCACTATTATACGCGTGGCAAAATACTATAACACGATCAAACGAAGCAATTTTTCATATAATGCCCAAGCGCCCATTTGTAGGCGCCTACGTACTTAGATGAAAGCAGCCGCCGGAGCTGTTTGAAAGGCACTATTTCGGAGAAACCCTTGGGGCCGTACAAAGGTTTCTCGACATGAAAAAAATGCAGATGTAAATCGAAACCACACGGCTACACAGCCTGAGCCATGGACGGGGTGCAACCGTCAGTTTTGTGGTTAGGTTCTTAAAACTGTATACCGTAAACTCTTTTCATGTGGCCGGTGTGGAAATGCTGTATGCCCAAGGCATTTTGTATCAAAGATGTGCGAAGAACCACAACAAAACAATGAGTGTACAGGACCCTCTTTCGATATGGTGCTTCATAAATAGCTGAGCCAGCGGACGTATCCACAGACATTACAGAACCACGCGCGTTTACGGCGGCGCCGGTCTTCACATCCAGGATCGCGAAAGCCGGCTGATTCGCCCGTTACGCCACAGGCCCTTTCCGCGGTGGTCATCAGCAAACCACGTGGGAGCTATTATGGCGAATGCTTCGAGCCATCATAACGTCTACGTACCTCGCTCACGCAGACCTGCGTACATCAGCGGCTACTCTACGAGGTTTAATAACACCGAAGCATTCAGCCCCAGAAAAATTCTATAGCCAACCCACGCCTCGCAAAAATGGCTGCTGTTGGCATTAATAAAGTTTCTGCAAAAGCGAGTCGTCTACTTGCAAATTATTGAAAAAAAAAGCTGTTATGCTCCCTTTAGGCACATAATTTGATCTGACGCACGCTCAAACGTATTCTGTGTGTCTGAGGCAGGACTTCACTTGCTCGGTGTCGTTACCTGAGTGGAGGTAGTGTATTAATTTCAGTTTACACGGTGTTTGTGCGCCTGCATTTTATTTGAACTCAAGTGTCATATTACTGGGCTAAAAATCATCCCTAAACAAGGGTTGTATGCTCAAGCCGACGTTTCGGAGAGTGAACGGCAAGTGTCAAGTTCCAGCCTTGAACTTCCAGTTTCCATACGAACTTCCTTGTCTTCTTCAAGTTGAACAAGACAAGTTGACAGGTTGAAGTCGAAACGTCGTCTTGTGCACACAACCCTTCTTCACATTTTTTTTTCGTTGCAAGCTTGCATCTTCCATTTCTTTCATTTTGATATGACTGGACTCTGTATTTCGTGTTTTTTTTTTTTTTTCAAGTCGCCATACGTGAGTGAACTTGCATGAACTCTCGCTAGGCGCTCTTTTGCGTAATTATTCACACTGCGCTGATTTTCACGAATTACATCATCTGTGAAAAGGGGTAGCCGGCGTATATAAAAGCACCATTACCTCCCAAGCAACGTATAAAGAAAACCTGAACATAGTATGCTGGTTAAACCTGGATGATAAATTATTCGTACATAAAAGCTCGAACGACGCTTTAGCCTGACTAACGAATAATTGTTTACGGTGAGGTACGATGACTGACGTAACGTGCTACGGCCTCCGTACAAGACCGAAATTTAAAAACGACCGAAATTTAAAAAACGCACCACACACGCGGCGCTCAGCAGCCACCTGCAGAGTATGCTTATCCCTATAGCATCATATAAGCAACGCTGTTACACGAAAGGAAAATCTATTCTACAGGATATAATCGGCAAAAACAGACATTGTTTGCTGTAAAATACATAAGCGGCAAGCTGGAAGACTTTGCCTTCGAGAGATAGCGGGGGTCTCCTCTCAACGCCTGCATCCCGATCACCTGACTCTTAAGACGCATTCTCGCCTGAGTATGGAGCGTGCTATCATGGGGGCATGCCCTCTCTCGATCGCGGGAGCCAAGCGACCGAGCGTAAGCGTACACACATCTCTATAGTATACACCCTGGTGCAGACCTTTTGAAAGGGTTACCCGTGATCACGCACCCCCGACAGTAACACAGCCCGACGCTCTTGTAACCTGCGCGGACAAAAGGGGTTGTGCCTCGGTTACAGCGAGGAGACAATAAAGCCGCGGCGCGTGCTCGCTCGCTCACGCCACGGTTCCACGCGCAGGTCACGTGCGAGCCGAGTGACCGCGCACAACCGGCACGTGCAACCTTTGCCACCCGCGCAGCCATCCGTTTGGGGGCCCGACTGCAAGTGGAGCAAGCACCTTCTTTTGTATCCCTCCGATCGCGCCTCCTTTTCTGAGGCTGCCCTCGTTACGTAAGCACGCGCGCACCCACGTGCGCGGCCGCACTGCATCCTCTTTGTTCGCCTGCCGCAGTCCATGGTTAATCGCGCCAGCACTCATCGTCGTCTGAAACGCCCCGCTAATAAATCACGCCGCTCTCGTATAGAGTGAGCGAACAAGCCAAGTATACCTGGCCGAGCGCGTGATAGCGACAGGTCCGGCCGCTACCGACCGAACTCTACATAAACAGGGGCCCTGACGAGTTCAATACTGCGGCACGGGCCGCTATAGTATCGCTGCGCGCTTTAACGGCCCCGGTTATGGTTAACAGTGGCCCACGCGTCCGAAGCCGCGCGTCTCTATTTAACAGTTTCCCGATGCTATGGTTTGTCTGGCTTCTTGAACCTTGAAAGACCGCTTCACGCTAGCCTCACCGTAACAGATAAGCTTTCCGCTGCCACATCGACTTTGGACGTACAGCGGTGTAGCCCGTATACGTTGCATTATCGAAGCGTTGAACAATTTCTCAGCGCGATCTGAGCAAATGATCGGCACCCGAATAGTTCCACGGATCTGCTGTGCAAATGAGAACGGTCCAAAGTTGCAGCCTATCGATGATTCGTGAGAACTTGCATTTGGAAACAATTTTTTTTTTCAGGGCGTGTTTTGGCATACGCGTGAGGCGCCGAAGCGCGCTTGTACTACGTCGTAAAAGCCACTAATGTCGCGCCTGCTTCCAGGGGCTCCTCCCCCCTTTCATCTACCCGACCGCGCTGTGTGTTTCTTCCCACCACTTTGTCCATCACCTTTGGACCCCGGCCGAAGTGACAGCAACCCGCAGCAACCGGAACGACGGGAGGGGGAAGAAGTCAACGCCGAGCGACCGGCAGAGGTGAAGGGGAAAAAATAAAAGCTGCGCGCCCATTGCGACCCACCTTTTAGACGTCTCTTCTCTCGTCCGAGAACGAGAAGCGAATAAAACTTCAAGAAGAAAACAAGGTGAATGAAGGATGGCAGGAACGTTCTTTGGCCACGGGAACACTACGGCACCACCGGAGTTCACGAAGGTCCCGCGCACTGCGGCAAGGCCTAGCCATGCCCCGAGAGCGGGACCTCGTCGCGTTGACCCCTTCCTTGCATTGCGCCTTGGCACGACGTTAAAAAGGGGGTGGTGCGAGGTCGTGGCGGAGATGATGTCGTCGCCTGCGGACAACAATGGCTCCGCCATTCCCCCCGAAACGCTAAAACGCTTCGCCCCGCCAAAATCACCTCCATCTTCCTCGCTAGCGCCGAGTTCTTCTTCATCCTCGCTCCACGCCCCTGTCTGCCTCCGCGTCCTCTTAACAGACGCCACGTAGGCTCGCGCTTGTGTATACACACACGAGGCGAATTCGTCTTTCCCGACGAATAAGCCACGCGAATGGTGACGGTCTGGGCGCTCACGTACGTGTGCGTGTGTGTGTGTGTGTGTCACTCAGCGCACTGACCTCTCTCCCTCTCTCTCTGCCTCTGTATTAGACCGACGGACGAACCGCTAGCGGGGGTTAATGGTCGCCAGCGACCAGCATTCTCTCTGTCTTTCGTTCCGTCATTCTGCTCGTTTCCTTTCATTTATTTTCCTTCCTTTCTGTTATATATTGCCTCGCCGCCGAAAGAGGGACTAACAGCTAAAAAAAGGACACAATCAGAAACTTCCGCCCTGGTGTGCCGCCAGAGAAAGACAATTCTGCGTAGGAACGCTTATAACTGGATCGCCGGAGCTTGAACGCGTAAATGAGATCTACATTCCCGTGCAGGTCATCGCCTACGAAAAGAAAGAAGAAGGCTAAAAGGGAACTGAAAACAAAAGAAAAACATAGGCGGATTGATTGACACGCTCTGTACGGTGCCGACGTCCTTACGGTACTGAAAATTTAGAGCATTTTTCGTACCACTCAGATGCATGTTGACTCCTCTTTCGATGATTATAAAGAGCCGATAATCGTTTGCTCGATATGCGTGACCGAGTACTTTCTTACTACCATCCACGGTGGTTTAGTGGTTATGGAATCCCGGCTGCGGCGCCACGGCATTTTCGATGGAGGTGAAAATGTTACCCGCACGTTTAAAGGCCCCACGTGGTTGAAAAATCCGGACACCTCTACTACGGCCTCTCTCATAATGACGTCGAAGTTTTGGGACGTTACCCCCCCCCCCCCCCCCCCAAATGGTACTATCTTGCAGCTATTTCGCTCTATTCCGCGCCAGGAAAACTTTGTGTCATCCCCAACTTGCATGGCGAAATAAAAGTGTATCGTCGAAACAATTGCCAACAAAGCTGTAGCTTTCGGCAATATGCCCTTCCACTCCCTTCCCACTACTTGAGCGTCCATCCGTATATAGTCTCAAAGGAGTTAGTTCGTTTGCGGCAGGAAAATCGTGGAGCTAAAGAAAATAAATCCAACAGACGCCGCACGACTTTACGCCAACTATTCGTACAAGCAGGTGGCTGGCTACGTCTGCTGGACAATAGTCAGAACTACGAGTGAAAAAAAAAGAATAAAATATATATGCGGCCTGGTGCTCCCTTTTTTGTAGTCAGACACAAAGCCAAGATCTCGCCTTCGTGACTCGGTAAACTCGGGTGCTTCGCATATGTATTTTTGTTTTTACAGCACTTGCTATAAATCGCTTTTGTGAATCCTCTTTCGTGTTCGAATTGTCTTGCGTGTTTCCGTTCGGCCATTCAGTCGGCCGTCACTCGGAATTCTTGAAAGAGTTAACAGTGCCACCTTAATTGATGATTGATATGTGGGGCTTAACGTCCCGAAACCACCATATGATTATGAGAAACGCCGTAGTGGAGGGCCCCGGAAATTTCGACCACATGCAGGTTTCTTTAACGTGCACACATATCTGAGCACACGGGCCTACAACATTTCCGCCTCCATCGGAAATGCAGCCGCCGCAGCCGGGATTCGATCCTGTGACATGCGGGTCAGCGGCCGAGTACCTTAGCCACTAGAGAATCACGGCGAGGTGCTGCCACCTTAAATTAACATAAATAATATTATGGAAATGAAAAGCTTACGACTGCAACGTAGCGCAATGTGTGAATCGAATTCTAATATTTGCCAGAAACGACCTTCGATTGAATTCCGAACATTTCCACATTCCTAATGAAGGGGACGCATGAACTTCGCATTCCGACTGCTTAGACTGTTTTTAATGATATATTTACATAATTTACTATGCGCAGCGCAACTTTTTTCCGCAACTAGACACCCTGTCAAGAGAGCGCATTGCAAACGACAAACAATTGCGTTCAATCATGTGGTGAACCATCGAAATACAAATTTTATAGGGTGAATGTGGTTGGCGCCAAAACGTTCCAAAATGGTGAAAATTGAATTGCCGGTCGCTTTTGATGTGAAACACCTAACAAAAAAAGAACAATAAATTACCGAAAGCACGAAGTCTATAGAAGGACGGATGGCTACTGCAATGCAGCGTTCCAGTCAGCTAGGGACGGCGGAACTTGACTACGCCAGATTCATCACGTTACGGTGACGGAAAACTTGAGCCCTTTTTCCACCCGCGTGCGCGCCGCGCAGCATCGCATTAGCGCATGCGCATTTCGCGCGCGGCCTCTTGGAATAAATTTCGCGAAAGGCCACAATTTTCCTTCCTGTTTTGTTTATTCTTTCTTTTACGTTCTACTTTCGAAAAATTGATAGATATGTGGGGTTTAACGTCCCAAAAGCACCATTTGATTACGAAAAATGCCTCGTGGAGGTCTCCGAAAATTTCGACCACCTGGGGTTCTTCAACGTGCATCCAAATCTGAGAACACGGGCCTACTGCATTTCACTATCGAAAAAAAAAAGACTATAGGCCAGTTGCTTTGCTCAGAAACGTTACTTATTTATTTATTTTAAATTTATTTGTTTATTTATTAACTTGACATTACTGATGATTCCAGAGGAGCCACTGCAGAGTGGGCAACAATGCCACAAAATTTTCGTCTTTCGCGAACGTTTTTTTTTTTTCGCAATTACCAGTAAGATCGAATAAATTGTTATCAAAATAGAGCCCTATAAAATAGGTCAGTTCTAGAAAAAATTCCCCTGTAAAACATGAAAGCAGCACCTCTCTGTATACTATGGGTGCGTACGACGTCTTGTGAAAGGAGACGAGCACTGTAATAGTAAAGCACTACACATTGCTTTTAATGGGGCGTGATTATGGCGCAACCGGAAACTGACAATTTCATCTGTCTAAGTCTAGACAAAATTTGTAGACAGATTTGTATAATAGTAATAATATTATTATACAAATACGCGCGAAGGTGACAAGTAGACACATGACTAACGCTGTGGTAATCCGGTGTCTTTACCATTATTATTATTATTATTATTATTATTATTATTATTATTATTATTATTATTATTATTATTATTATTATTATTATTATTATTATTATTATTATTATTATTATTATTATTATTAACATCGTCTTAGTTGTTGGTTTCCCCAGCGTGCAACCGACAGTGACCACTGTTGAAAGTGGGGAGTGGGAGGCTCCGCCCCCTAACTTTTCTCAGTGGGAAGGCTCCCTTGCCCTCCGGCTCATATGCCTATGCTCCATACAAGCCCATACGCTGCGAAAATGGTAACTGATCAGCTGCTCGTGGCATAGAGTTTCCTAAAATTAACTAGAGGGAACTCTGGCGCTGCGATCGTTCAGTGACCATGCACTGCAAATAAAAATAAGCCAAGATGGGAGTAAGTGACTTGTCCTCTAGCGCATGCCCCGATGGGGGTTTTATAAACTTCGTCCGGAGAGAGCAAAATATAAGGACGGGGTTTTTGTATGTATTCAGGGAGGTTTTATTTACATCCATCGGGGAACTTTTTCACGACAGTATGGGAGTTTTTCTTTACATTCTTCAGAAAGCTGTTTAGGTCAGTATGGTAGTAAGTTCTTAGATTAAAAAATACAACGTCGGCAGCCGTTCTATGCGTAACTTTAATTAAATTACCTCCGAAGACACAATATTGGTTGCACCAACACATACATACACACAATGTGTGTGTTTAGATATAGTGGTTAACGATTTAGAGTACTTGGTACTCTACTATGGGAGAGCACTATGCCGTCCCGTGGGCCTACGTATTCTAGCGGTCGTCTAATGTTAAAGCATATTTGGAGACCACAATACTTTAGAGGCCGTAATACTTTAATTTGACCTCCCATGTAGCTCTTGGAGTACTATTCTTTTTACGAATAATTAAGCATTAATGATTCATAGAATAAGCTTAAATTTGCGGTGGCCTGCTCGAAACTGTTCAGCGCACACACCTTGTATCTCAAATTCACCCAATATTGAATACTTTTTCTAATTATAGCAAAACTTCCCTATTAACTGGTGCCGAGTCGAAAACTGAATTTTCCGTTGGATGACTGTGTGTGAATCCATAAAAACCACTAAATCGTTCGCAAAGCCCGCGCGGCCGTGCGTGAACACTTTAACGGCGTGCATTCCGCAGCACCAGCGAAAAACCGCGACCCCGCCGCTACCACGTTCGACCGCTAGGCCTAACTCACGAGTACGGCACGGTTACGGCACGACGAATGACAGCCGGCGATCACAAAATGCTTGCTGCTGCGCAGTTTTCGTCGCCATTATTTTTTACACGCCCATAAATGGGTGTCCGCTATCCACGCAGTTGGGGCTACGGAGCTGTTGACTTAAACGAACGAGACGGTTCGCAGTCGCGGTTCCTGTGGCTCGCAATGCATGGGCACGCCGTACACTGTTTCTGTGCGTTCGGCGCAAACCTTTGCATTAATGTTTTGAGAGCTGTGGTCACAAGGCGCAGCAGAGAATACAAACTGTCATTCCTTCCAGCAGCCTTCATTTTCTGTGAAATACACTCTTTGCTTCGCCGGTGGCCGGAGTTGGCCGTGCGAGCTCGCTATGCGACCGGCATGACACCGAAGGCCAGCGAGACCTTCTTACCGCTTAGTTAAGTTGCAGCCGGTAAAATACCGATTTCGAGAAGCTACCGTCGTCTGTGGTCGGGCGAGCGCGTCGAAGGCGCATGCAGCTCTCACACCGGTGGCCGGCAAGTTTCCAAGCTCCCGTCGAGCGAAGCCTACTCTAGATCGCTTCAAAGATTTAAACGGGTAAACTCTAGAAGCAGCCTCTGACGATCGCCGCAGCGGCGGTCGGGGCGTGCGTGTCGCCGGCGCAGCTCTCACAACGGCCGCTGGACAGCTTGCAAGCTCTCGAAGTCGAGCGAAGCCTACTTTAGATCGCTTCGAAGTTGTAGACGGTGAAACTCCAGAAGTAGCCGCACTGACGATCGCAACAGCGCACTTTTGTTGCCATTGACATTATTCCTTGCAATTCTTCGTAACTTGGCACTTTGAAGCAAGTTATTCGCGACGTTTGGTTGAAGAATCCGACCGATGTCCAGCGCGGTTCAACGGTACGAAATAAATTGAACTGTTCACGCTAAACCCTAACCGGCCCTTGGAAATTTTCACTGCACTAATAATTTCATTTTCTGTCGACGGTTGCTCACACGGTCACCCACACAAGGCAGTAGAGTTTCACATATGCGTGCTAAAAGATGCCCATACACACATGCACACACACAAACACACACGCACGCACGTCATGGTCAAAAAGGGCTTTTAAAACTCGCATAACGAGTTCCTAACCACGCGACTTCAAACTCCGTGGGAAGTTTCACAAGGTCATGTCGTTCATAAACTGCGTCATTAAGCAAGGGACGTTCTACGACGACATGTACCGAGTTCACTGCGCAACACGGAGTAAATAATTGGGACTGGGGAGCTTTGGGGCCTCATATGCTGTAGAAAACTCATATATAGGCTCGATTGTGAGTGTGGGACTGATGGGTAGTACACATATTTGCCTTATCTTCGAACTTACGGTTGGCGAATCGCACATGCGGCTTCATTTATTGATGAGTTCGACTTTGTTTTGAAAGAAAGAATGAATTGCCGATTCGAAATGAAGTAGTATTGAAAGACGAGCTAGTTGGTATGAGTGCATCGTAACTTATTTTTAGCGCACACTGACAAAGAAGGGTACAACACCAGCGCTACTATCAACGGAAGGTTTTATTCAGGAAAGGAACATTTATCATTTAATGTAGTTACCCTCTGCCTCATGCGCCCTGTCGTAGTTTCAAATCGATGTTTATCTTACCATATCTCACATATATATATATAAAGAACCTTTGTTCGTGTTTCCAGTCAAGAAGTAAGAAAAGATCTGTGGGTCATACAGAGCATGTGTACACACTGGGCCCTTATTTGACCGCCATTCGTAATAGGCGACTATTGTATATACACACTCTAGTAGGCATTGCTTTCAAGGTAATCTTAAAACAAACAAAGGTTTGAAAGCGTAGAAAGCGAGGGTAGACCTATACCAGAACATAGTGAAAAACCCGATTTTCTGTCATAACTGTATCTGGTTTCGTTAAATCGTGAGGCTTCGTACGATGAAGAAGTCCTCGGGGTATTGTGGCTGTGAGAAAGAGGCGACATCGAATTTCTTACGGCGCTACCATTATACTCTTGACATTATGATAGGAACCTGGAAAATGTGTTAGCCTAATGAAATGCCCTATAAGCACATTTGGTCCCACGGAACATCTTACATTTAACCATACAGGATAGATTTGTATTTATGACGTAGCACTGGCGATCTACGGCGAAAGCCAATTGGATTTCGGCCGTATGGCGGCATATCCGGGTGAAATGTACATACACCTGTGTACTTGTGTGATGGTGAGTAAAAACTTGTATTTTAAAAAACAGCAACCCCAAAAGGTCCCCACAGACAAGATGTCATCCTATACTCGGACGTCATTGGACGATACCGATGTTTTTGCCCGTGCAATCGGGGCATTTGGAGCCACGAGGTCAGAGCAGCTGAGCAGCGTCGCCTCCCAGTCCTCTCACGGGGAAGAGAGAAATGACTATGTCCAGCTTGCGTGCAGGTCAAAACAATGTGGAAGACATCGGCTGTCTCCTCACAGCGCTAGTACCTGCCAGTGACTGGGGGATCAAAGGATTGCTGGGGGATCAAAGGATTGTAATACGGCCGCGCATAGCAAGGTGTTTGTTTGTAGTTTTGGTACGTGTTAAAGAACCATGCTTCGTGAAAGTTTACCCGCATACGCTTCAAAATTTCTCATTGGTTTAGTTCTGTTAAAGATTATGGACAAGGAGAAGCTGACGTGTGGTCACTGCTTGCGAGCCCCGCGTATCACGAAGTCACAATTAATGCTGAGGTATTAAATGTCTTCGTAATTAGGATAATTAGAGGTTGGCAGATGACTCAATTATCTTCCATAGCTAACGTTCTTAATTGACAGTTACGATCCGTTCTTCTTTACTGCGAGTGCCCGCGTGAGCACATGTGTGTCCCGATCAACCACTTTGAACGTTGCAGAGCTCCTTGAGTCTTTGAGTGAATTAGAACACAGGGTCTTCAAAGCAGCTCCCCACAAAAAACGTTTCTAAACATTATGAAGATATACATATATCGAACCGCGACTTCAATGTGGCTTTACGTTGCTTAGCTGTCAAATATAAAAGCTGCTTTTGGTTCCTTTACGTTTTTGGGTGCAAAGCCTATGTCTAAACACCAGCACTCCGCAGTATATATTCTAGCGACACATGGTGATTTTTCATTCAAATATTATTGCATTTAAACATGCATTTGTCTAAATTAACATTCCAATCTCACAAAATAGACAGGCGGCTTAATTAAGCGGCAGTCATTGTGCAATCGTATCATTTCCAACATGCTGGATGCAAAACACAGAAAAATTGTATTCAATCATCATCATCATCAGCCTGACTACGTCCACTGCAGGACAAAGGCCTCTCCCATGTTCCGCCAGTTAACTCGGTCCTGTGCTTGCTGCTGCCAATTTATACCCGCAGACTTCTTAATCTCATCTGCCCACTTAACCTTCTGTCTCCCCCTAACCCGCTTGCCTTCTCTGGGAATCCAGTTATAAAGTTACCCTTAACGACCAGCGGTTATCCTGTATACGCGCTACATGCCCGGCCCATGTCCATTTCTTCTTCTTGATTTCAGCTATGATATACTTAACCCCCGTTTGTTCCCTAATCCACTCTGCTCTCTTCTTGTCTCTTAAGGTTACACCTACCATTTTTCTTTCCATTGCTCGCTGCGTCGTCCTCAATTTAGGCTGAACCCTCTTTGTAAGTTTCCATGTTTCTGCTCCGTAGCTAAGTACCGGCAAGATACAGTTGTTATATACCTTCCTCTTGAGGGATAGTGGCAATCTACCTGTCATAATTTGGGAGTGCTTGCCGAATGTGCTCCACCCCATTCTTATTCTTCTAGTTACTTCAATCTCGTTTTTCGGCTCCGCGGTTATTACCTGCCCTAAGTAGACATAGTCTTTTACAACTTGAAGTGCATTATTACTTATATCGAAGCGCTGCTCTTTTCTGAGGTTGCTGTACATTACTTTCGTTTTATGCAAATTCATTTTAAGACCCACCTTTCTGCTCTCCTTGTCTAACTCCGTAAACATGAGTTGCAATTCGTCCCCTGAGTTACTCAGCAATGCAATGCCATCGACGAAGCGTAGGTTACTAAGGTACTCTCCAATAACTCTTATCCCTAACTGTTCCTTACACATAGTCGCGATTTGATGCCAGCCCCATATCCCCCCATGATGATGTGGCTCGCAATAGCTTCTGAAGTGCTTTTCGCCCAAGCTTTCACGACATTTTTGAATAGACCTTGGCGATCACTGCAGCGTGCGACGGCCGCGGGGAAAGACTGCAGCGCCTCTAGTGGTCGCGACCGCCACGCGGCCCGCCTCTCCGGCGCAGCTTTCGAACCGCGGAGGAGGAAGGAAGGACCGGGAGGTTAAACTGAGTTTATTCTGGTAATGTTGGGGAGAGTCATAGGCTGTCCCGGTCAAGAAGCCGGTCATGTTTTGAATAAGTTGAGAACTCTTAAGAGCACTGCACGCACTCCACTATAGGAGAGCCATAAACTGTCCCGGTCTTGTTTTATAAAAGTGGGTAACGATTTGGAGTACTTCGTACTCCACTATGGGAGAGCGTATACAGCCGTCCCGTATACGCTAGAGACCCTGGTGCCAACACAGGCACGCTGTTGCGCAGCTACCAACAATTGAATGCTATTCTCAAATGCGAATACCTAGTTTTTTTTGGGCCGAGCTATCCCGAAAAAACCTCTGTGGTAAACCTGGTTTGAAAAGAAAGTATTACATCAAAATCAAAAAAGATTTATCGTAACCTAAATAATGCAAGCTTTTGCGAAAAAATACATCATGCGTACACTTTATCTTTTAGTAAAACTTCAGTGACCATCGTCGTCTTCATTGGACGCCTATTTATAATAGCGCGCGCAGGTGCCTGTACAAGCCCATGTGCCTTGTTCCGTTTGCGGCGCGCTCAACGGTTAGCAAAAAAAAAAATCACAGCATATCCATGGGGCAAATGAAGATGAGTGTGGACAAGCGTCCATACATTCATCCATCCGTCCATTCCTCTGTCTGTCTGTCTGTCTGTCTGTCTGTCTGTCTGTCTGTCTGTCTGTCTGTCTGTCTGTCTGTCTGTCTGTTCACGCGTCAGTCTGTGCATTTGTCCATGCATCCGTCCATGCTTCCGTCCATCCGCGCGTCCATCTCACTCGTCAGATGGTACACACACACACACACACACACACACACACACACACACACATATATATATATATATATATATATATATATATATATATATATATATATATATATATATATATATATATATATATATATATATATATATATATATATGTATATATATATACACTCGTCTGCTCTTCTGCCCGAGAAGCTCAGGCCAACCTGCATGGCACCTTAGAACTGTATATACGACTTACATGAACCTTCGAATGCAGACATACCGCTTTACTGCAGTGCATAAAAAGCCTAATTACAGCTGACTCGACAGTCGAGTGTTCCACCCCGGCTACGACGGCCACATTTCAATGGAGGCGGAATGCTATAGAGGCCCGCGAACTGCGCTTTGTGAGCGCACATTGAAGAACACTCATGAACACAAAATTTATGTAATCCTACCCTATGTTATGCTCATAATCATATCGTGGTTATGGCAAGTGAGTATTACGCAGATGGGAAAGAATGTCGTTAAGGTGCACACACACACACACACACACAAAGATGTATTGATAAGAAAACTCTCAGGTTGCGTTACCCCTCAGTCAGAACGCGAGACGTTACGCAATCACTTCCACTGACGACTGTTTCGTTATAGTTTGACTGGTTACGCCCCGTTTCGCAAGAGGCAGATTTCGCGACGACGCATCATCGCCGAGTTCTGCGCGCCCAGCGATATCTTTTCTGGCGCCTGTTTTCAAACTAGAACCCGTTCTTCGCAGATAGTGCGAATAATATCAAAATGGCACGACACCCTGTTCGAGTTTGCCTACGCTAACGGTGTGCTACGCTCGCGGAATTCGACAACCGCGGTTTCGGCGGCGACCGGTTCGCAATACAGAGGCCAAATCATCGCCCTTTGCCGGCGTGAACATCATCGTTGTTCAAACAAGGTGTGATAGCCAGCCAGCCTTCTTCGGTGGCGTGGAAAAAAAAAAAGAGCCCCGTTTGAGGCAGCCAGCCCAAAGAAAGACGTCTTGGATGCATTCCTCAGGAGGGGGAGGGGGAGTGCCCAATGATAGCGATCGGACGCGCTTGAATAGATGTATGCGTAAGCGTTGCAGCGGGTGAGCGTTTGTTCGAGGGAGAAGATAAATAAAAAAAGTAGGAGTTTGCGCGGGAAAAAGAAAGAAAGATATGAGGCAGATTCGGCGACCATCGTGTGAAGGCAAAGGATGGGCGGGAGTTGAGGGGCGGAGTGCACGCGCCATTTCGGTGGGGCCCGAAGTGGCATAAAAAAAAAAGAAAGCCACTATTTTTTTTTCTTGCCCTTACTCGTTTGTTTACCACCCAACGACGATTGGCCTGAGACGTTCTGCTTTTGTTGTTTTCACTGCTTCGCTGGCGTTTCAAGGCCAGGTGCACGACGCTCCGTTCACAATGGCGTCTCGCGATGTTTGCTCGGCTCTGCGACGTTCTATGCAAAACGCGCTTCATCTTCTTCGTCCGTGCTACCGTCGATAAGTGCGCGGAAAAGAATGGGATCGAGTGGCGGGGCGAGGCCGGGCAGCCCAGCCTCACGGTCACGATTTGTTGCTTCCCCCCTTTCGCCTCTATAGCACGCACGCCTCGGTTCTGAGCGATCGAGCAGCCGATCGTTTTACGAGGAGGAGTGGAGGACGATGAAGAAGCACGGACGCCGCCGGCTTCTCTGACTGTTTCGAGGAAGCTACTCTTGACCGTAGAAATAATACTATGCTCGTTCTGGGCGACCGGCTATAATATTCTCTACTGTTAAGCTCTGCCCTCAAGAACGGCCCTGGGTTCCGACGGGAACCGAGCGAACGTAGATCCTCGTTACAATTTCGCGCGCACACGCAATGCCCTCGGCGCTTTATCGCTGCCTTTTTGTCTCGGTGTATGTAAGACGTAGAGAGTGTTTTTTTTTGTTTGTTTAGTCACACATCTTTCACTTTTCGACGTCGAGGTAACCTTGAATCGGTCGTGCCAGAATCACACATTCTCCAGCGACGCATCCGATAGAATGCAAATCATAGCCAAGGTTCTCGCGGGACAGATCCGCTGCCTACGAAGCATCAGAGAGTTGAGACGGGCAATAAATTTAATCTCGCACTGCTCCCCGATAGCGGTTTTTATGCCAATACTGTTAAAATCTTCGACCGTTTATTTTTGGTAACAGCATCATCACCACCAGCATAGAACACCCACTGCAAGGCAAAGGCCTCTCCAATGTTAGGCCAGTCAACCCTGTCCTGTACTTTTTTGCTGCCACGTTATAGCTGAACACTTCTTAATCTAAAGCTGGCCGCCTAATTTACTGCCTAAACCCAGTTTGTTTTTACCTCCAAGATGATCAAGCCTGGTCGCGCCCTAAGCACTATTCTGGTGATTGATATGTGGGGTTTAACGTCCCAAAACCACCACTTGATTATGAGAGGCACCGCAGTCGAGGGCTCCAAAAATCTCGACCATCTGGGATTTTTTAACGTGCACCCAAATTGGAACACACGGGCCTACAGAAGTTTTGCCTCCATGGAAAATGCAGCCGCCACAGCCGGGATTTGATCCCACCATCTGCAGTTCTGCAGCCGATCGCCTTAGCCACTAGACCACTGCATGCGGAGGGGCTGAGAAGAATTCTGTAACACGAAGTCTTGTTCGCTACAACTTCGAAAATAACAGTCGTATGTAATTCTCACGCCAAAAAAGACCTTATTAATTTGTGGCGTATGCAAATGAAGGCTGTTATATTGATTTTGGTAAAATATAAAAGGAGAGCATTCACCATCGCTACTCATGTTTGCCAATAATATAAGTTCACTGGAACACCACCGTAAACGTAGTTGTCTACAGTTCCTACACAACATCATAAAAGGGAAAATTGGCCTTCAGTTGCCCTATTTTTTAGCAACCCTAAAAACACGGTTGACTAGACACAGACACAACTCTTCCCTTAAACCAATACTTGCCAAAACCAAATATCCCATAAACAGTTTTTTTTTTTTTTGCGCACCATAACAGAAGAGAATTTCCTACCTCTTCATGTTATACAATCAAGCAACTTTACAAAAGTGTTATAAAACAATTCTTTTCAACATTCAGTGTAAAGTCAACAGGATTTCAAACTTCTCTTTGAATTCTGTGATGAATTCTATTTTTTTTCGCGTAGTTTTTCACCTGTGTCGATTGTTGTGCAAAATAAGCATTTAGTTATTTGATGGCCTATAGTATCAGGTATTTTTTGATGGCTTATTACATATAGGTTGTATCCTTTTTATGCAGAGATTGCTTTTTTTTTGCATTTTCAGTCTCTTGTGAATAAGTTGTCATTGTATTGCCCCTCCTGCATGGGCCAGCAAATCGGCTTACAGTATCGATAAATAAATAAATAAATAAAATAGATGGTGAGTTATTCTGCGCTGAAGCTTTGCCACTCAGTAATTAATACGTGAGTTTATGGATTACAATAGTGCCGTTTCGGGTGTAGATTATTGGTTATTAGCAAATGACCAGTTAATAATGGTGAGGTAAGATTAGCAATTGTTCGGGTTCAATATCCCAAAACTATGATATGCCAATGAGAAACGCCGTAGCTCCACGGCTGTGGAAGTTTTGACCCCCTGGTGTTCTTTAGCGTGCACCTTAATCCAAGTGCACGAGCCTGCAGCATTTTCGCCTGCATCGAAAATACTGGTCCGGCATTCAATCCGGAGACTTGTGGTTCGGCAGTTGAGCGCTGTAATTTCTGGACCAGCGCATGCGAAGAGCTGTCCGCACCAAATCGAGTAGAAAGACGTATACACTGAAATAATAATAACAATAATAATAATAATAATAATAATAATAATAATAATAATAATAATAATAATAATAATAATAATAAAGACACCGGGTCACCGCAGCGTTAGTCATGTGTCTACTTGTCACCTTCGCGATGTTTTACCGATAGATACGTATACCAACTGGATCGCATTCAGACGCAGTGAGTGACCCTCGTGTATACGTGTCCCTTTTACAACGGCGCCATTGCTTGTACTTCAATGCGCGTTTGCTCTCTTGTAGACTCATTCGAGGTGCGCTATATTTCCTCTACCTCGCAGACACGGTGACAGATAGCAAGAACTTCGAGCCACGAGTATAGGAAATCTAATTGAGAAACTGGGGCGGGCGGGAGAGGGCAGCGCGTTGGCGCTGCTTTTAGCTCTGCCACCAAGAACTGGCGTGTGTTTTGTTTGTTTCATTACTTTGCACAGCCTCGCTTTTTTGCCAGAAGTTGTGAAATGTTCGCCAGTCACGCCACCACACACTCAAAAAAGTGCGTCTTCCCTGACGATCCAGTGTCAATATACATGCATTACCACTGAAGAAGAACGTAAAATTTACTAGACGCTACACGCTAACCAAAAAACTTGACGTATACGTGCAGATTTTAAGCGTTCGTTCATGTAATGCAAAAATAAAAAAAAAGAAAGAAAGGAACTAACAAAGAGATAAGCTGAGAGACGTGCCTCCCAAAATCATGGTTATACTTGCACACTTATACCTTGCAGGGTTAAGAGATGCGACTGATGTGCGATACTTTGAGAAGAAAAATATGACAACAAGGTTGAGCCGCACAATGCTACACTGCATACGCGCATGCATTTTTTTATTAATTGATATGTAGGTCATAACGTCCCAAAACCACCATAGGATTATGCATGAGAGACGCCGTAATGGAGGGCTCCAAGAATTTCGACCACCTGTTGTTCTTTATCGTGCACCCAAATGGGAGCACACGGGCCTACAGAATTTCCGCCTCCATCGGAAATGCAGCCGCCACAGCCGGGAATCGATCCCGCGAGTTACTTAGCCACTATAGACCACCGCGGCGGGGCCGAATGCATTTTTTTACAATGGCACTGTGTGCGGAGGGCTTGGATCAGCTCAAAGTGTCCCAAAATATTCCCTGCTACACTGATGCATGTGTCATGTTTAAACATTATAATAATGTTAATAATAGGCACAGTTTCGCCAAAAGGGCGAAACAATGAATGCGCTAGCAACATATTCGAATGTTCTACGAAGCAAGGCTAGCATTTTAGGAGCAATATTAATTGTAGTAAACATGCACTTGCTAAGTAACTAAGTTTCTTGCGGCGCAAACTCGGTAGATGAGCACAACAAGACTCATGCGTAGTGACGGCGTTGATATACGAAGTGAGGCTGGCAGTCAAATAATTTAGATCCGAACTCACGTAACTCTACAAAACGCTGCTGTAAGAGAACACGGCTGCTCCAGGTAGACTTTTGGCACCGTTTTTTTTTTTTTTTTTCGTGTTGAGAGCGCAGCCCTATGAAGCTCCCGCCTGTTGTGGGGGCACAAGGCACGCAACAGGCGGGAGCTTTTTTTTTTTTTTTTTTGGGGGGGGGGGGGGGTTCTTTAGTTGCACTGGTACGGTAGTCGATGCTATCCCCTAAAAGAGTTACCGAATGCAGCCGGCTACAGTCTATCGAGTACTCGCTGTCCTGGATGGATATCCGTCACATTCATGGTTACGTTCCGCTATACGCTGCGTCATCGATCAGCGAAAACGCGCCCGCGGCCGGAACCTCGCAGTGAGCACCTCTGTGGCAGTGCAAGCAGCCGAAGACCTCGATTCGGGCACGCTGTCCCCCTTGCGTTTGCTCACACCCCACTGTCCACAGGGAGGATGCCCCGCCGTGGTAGTCTAGTGGCTAAAGTACTCGGCTGCTGACCCGCAGGTCGCGGGATCGAATCCTGGCTGCGGCGTCTGCATTTTCGATGGAGTCGGAAATGCTGTAGGCCGGCATGCTCACATTTGGGTGCTCGTTAAAGAACCCCAGGTTGTCGAAATTTTCGGAGCCCTCCACTACGGCGTCTCTCATAATCGTATGCTGGTTTTGGGACGTTAAACCCCACATATCAATCACAGGGAGGATCGATTGCAACGCACAAAAATCGCTCACCAGCGCTAGCACTTTCGTCGCATACTAGACATATATTGAGTCTGCATTTGGCTGCAGGCAGTGAACAAAGCAAAACGAACAGTTCCCAGTGGCTAAGAAGAATGGAGGAGGAAGAAGATGAGACGGCGGTATAGGTTGTCAGCGTCGACGGTTTTCTCGGCGCCATTTGAGGTCTCTAGTTTAATTGGAGTTGAGCACGCTCCCATCCGTGCGGGCGGGTATATCTCTGCCCCAAGCCACGGCGTCCACCGTGCATGCAGGCTCTGTTGCTGCGATCCACCTCTTCAAAAAAAGCCGCGTCCTTATTAAGAAGCATGGAACAAAAGTGGAGCACACACAGTGTGGATGACTCCACGTGGTGCAGCTTGCGGGTCGTTGCTCCCCTCCCCTGACGTGCACGCTCGTGGTGCTTCACACACACACACACACACACACACACACACACACACACACACACACACACACACACACACACACGCGCGCGCTGGCGCGCGCGTCGCGCCGAGCGCCGTTGCGTTTCGCCTCTGTTTTCTTCCTCCTCGTCATGCCTCCAGTGTTTATCTTGTTTTCTACACGCCATAAAAGAAAGGGGTCCTCCTCATCTGCGGCGGTGGTCAAACAACGCACCACCCTGGTCCCAGTCCGTCCATCCGTCCGTCCTTTCTGCGGCCATGTCTCTCCCGAGTGTGCGCGCTCTTCACACACACAACGCCCGGTCTCGCCTCGCTTGGTGCGCCGCGTACAAAAGGAGTGCGGCCGGAAAATTCCTGGCGATGCGAATTCTTCGCCCGTCCGCGTCCACATGGCACGCGCAAAAGGGACGGCCAGCTGCTCGCGCAGTGCTGCTCTCCTCAGAGCGAACCGCGTCGCAGTGGGTCGGTCAGCTTATTAACGCTCGCTGCACCCTGATTTCTCCTCATTTATTCTTTTCTGTTTGCTCACGTTGTAGGCTTCGACCAGTCTCATACCGAGAATCAAAGCAGTCCTTTTTTTTTCTGCTACATTATGATTTCTCTTCTTTCTCTCTCTCTACCAACGTCCACGCTTTGCTTCCTTCTCCGGGCGCCCAATTTCATCTCGTTTTCCCACCATTCACGAGCTTTCTCTCGCGCCATTTTTCATCTCCTTTTTCTCGTTCCCTTGCAGTTCGCTTTCATTATTCTCGAGTGGCAATTTACTTCACTCCTCGCCATCATCGCCTTCGTCCTTTCATTTCCTCTTTCGGAAAACTAAACAGTAGAACTGGTTCTATTCTGAGACATCCCCCCACGCTCAAGCACCGTACTTTCACGCTGGAGCTCTGCAGAGGGTCTCACAAATTACGGGTGAAAATGAGGCCTGTCTCACATCGACCGCTAACATATTCCTCAACTCTGTACTTTATGTGGCACTTTAATGCACTGTTATAATACTAAACGTCTCGCTGACCAAAATGACTCGTGAGCCGCAAAGGAACGGGGGTGCAAAGGTACCGGGAGTTGGACCATTGGATACTGTGGATGTGTAGCCCGTCTGGGGCTTTCTGATGCACTCTCGGAAGTTTTGATTGTAGGGGTTGCATGGAAGTTATGGTTAACGCAAATATTCGCAGACATAAACCGTGCCTATACTGCAAGCATGTGAATCCGCTTACGCTGAGCGTACGTAGCACGAACGCACCATGCCCTACAATGTGCACGCTATATTGCATACATCTGTTAGCCCTTGTCTTATCAGTGCGCTGTATAAACACAACGAAGGGAAAAAAAGCTGGATGATCCGGTATTGGTCAATGTTTCAGCATCTCTGAAGAGACATTTAGCTAGAGATTTCGCACATCACGCATATGATGTGCGAAACCCTATACCCGTGAGTGGTTTCCTTTCTCTTTTATTAAACTCCAAATCAGACTTTAATAGTATGCTGCTTACATGCTCGTGTCCCCATAAAGCTCAAATTCAAGGCGTTTAAAGTTAGAATCGACCAATATTTGAGCATCCATGTGCCATATTTTTACGCAAGGAAGCTGTTTTATGGCGTACACATGAGCCTGCCTGTTCACTCACGTCGATATATTCCTTGACTTGTTTTTTGTAATATCTATGCGTCGAGATTTAGTGGCATTGTCTGTTCACCATTTGCTTCTTCTTATTTAAGTGAGTTAATTTCTATTTCTGCTTACGAAGTCCAGTTACTCGCGTTCGCTGTACTTCGTCTTCTCTGCAGCGAAGTTATGACGGGTATTGCTTGTCGGTTTACGCTGGTCATTCGTCTATCTTTTTTTCTTATATGCGCGATGCTGGCTGGCGCTCGGAATCGGCACGCCTCGGCTTACTGTGTGCACCAATCCCAACAATTACAGTGCTAGCGCATTAGAACACATCACGAGATGAACGCCAAATTCGCGTCTAAGTTACCGTCGCTTGCACGGAAGGAAAACAAAAAACCTCCATCTCTTTGGCATCTCTGTCATTAAGCTTACTGCATTTTTTTTTCTTTTTATTCGTAGTCTCGGCTGTAACTACTACGCTCAAACGAGAGTTTCCTTTCGTCTAGTGGCTTTCGCTGAAGTTAATTTTTGATGACGTGGTACAAGCCATTAAAACGCGACTGGCAGGGATGTTTAGGTCGCATGCGCAGTTTACATGCCACCCCGTCTACGAGGTGCAGGCGCCCATCACGTTGCGTCAGAGCAGCACGAGACTGCAAAGCGCGTGCGCATGACGAGGTATCAGGAACTTTGCGTAAGCAGAGTGTAGCGCTGGCTAGTCCAAAGCATTTTTTTGTTGTTTTTTTGTCAGATTTTGTTTTATTCGGGCTTAACAGACACACGGTTTCCCCTCAGCTACGGCAGCAGGATGGTTTCAACTTTCTGACAGACCTTTTTTGAAGAGCGCGTAACAAATTTTTACTGGCTGTGGCAACGAAGAAACCTTTTCGTATAGAGACGCCTGACAGCGCAGCGTGTGTACTCCTAGCCTGTTGGCGGATAGCGGAGCCACAAGTATAAACAAATAGTTATATAGTGGTGCCAACGTAATTATGTTGCACGGAATCAGCCTTTGTTCCTGCAGCTAGTACACAAACGTGGCAGCCACGATGATGTATGTACGCAGTATCATCGCGCGCGCACCTCTTTGCGCAAGGCGGTGGCAATTTCTCAATGTATTACAGCTGTTATCAATTTGTGTGCATAGACCAGACGCACTAACGCAACTTCGTGTAGTGCTCTAATATGCAAACCATGATGTCTTCGATAGAAGCCATCCATACGCACTGCACTATGTACTAGAGTAAACACAGTGCCCAATACCAATACATATGATGAGTCTTACGTATACGCAGTGCTATAGTATACATGGAATTGGTACAAGCGCTGCATATGTACTGCATACACCACTGAGCAGGGTACAAGTACTATATGCAGTCTGCGCTGTGCTGTCTTGCGGACATATACCTTATCGGTGGTCATTGCGTGATCGTTGGACATATTGCTGACTGTCGCCGAGACATGACTTGGCATGGCACGAACCTTATTGAGGAGCCCACACTGCTGAGAATGGATACTTCCATCCAAGCACTGATTCGACTTACAGCACACCTTATTATTATTAATTTCTTATGCAAACGTGTTCGAACTGGTGGCTGCGGCGTTCGGCCTATTTGTGTGCGATAACTCCTAGTTTCCGTATGTGCCTCAAAAATTTGGCAAACCCAACTACTTATTGAAGGGGCCCTGCAACACTTTTCGAGCATGGTCAAAAATTCTGCCAATCGGTAGTAGAGGCTTACGAGAACACGCGAGCGAAATGTTATACCGCAGCACGCAGCCTAGAATTCGCAATAAATTATCAAAATCAGCTAAAAATTGCTTTCTCTTCCCTAGACAAATCACAGAATATGCCCAAAAATTACACGTAGACGACCCATCTATCAGCCATTGACTGATTTGAACAAGGTGCGCTCGGTTGTTACAGAAATCGCCGCGATCGAGACGCTGTCACTTGTACACGCGTGCGCACGTGATCGCACTGAGAAAGCCACGTATTTGATGAAAAATAAAGAAAACAAGTGCTCAACGTCACGAGGTGCGTGTGACGTTTTTTGCTTGCTCCTCTCATTCCTCCCTGCTTAGCTTCCAGCGCTTTCGTCGGGACAAGAAAGAATGCGATTGCAGCGTGTGACAAATATTTGTAACACCGCTTGTACTAGAGGGGTTCTTAAAATTTTTGCGGCGTTCAATTTGTGAGGCAATACGCTTATTCAGTGAATGATTTCCATGGTTACTGAAAAAATTGTTTCAGGGCTCTTTAACGGTCCACACACCAATGGTTGCCAAGTGATTCGGCAAGCCAGACAAGACAATAACACATGTCGCAGCGAAAAGCCGCATGATGCTCAAACGGAAAACTTTAAAAGTGCAATGAATCAAGTGGGCTTAGGGCTTGCCTAATATAGAAGAGGAAAACAGCGGCGTGCGGTCATAAATTATTAACAAAGCATTGTTTTTGTACAATTTGTATACAAAATACTAAATTGTAATAAAATAATATATCGAAATTGTATATAAAGCTCGAAATCTTTCTTTTTATTCTATAACCTCCATTATTTTAAGACCACCCAATTCTTGGCCAATCCCCCTCAGTGGGCATGAGTCACAAGAGAAAGTCATCAAGAACAAGAATAAAGGAGCACGTCATAAATTCAAAAGGTACTTTCTGGACCGTCATTTTAAATTTAGTTGCAGGCTGTGCGATCGGCTTTGGTTTGAAACCCTGGGTCACCTGTGTGTCGCGTGCTAGATAGCTTCACTGGTCATCCACCTTGATAGAGTAAAATGAACCCTCGATATTTAATATATAATTTCTGGCCAATTAGTTGCAACACTTCAATGCGTTAACACCTCGTTTTGTCAATGCCAAACAGCTCTGTCCAGCTTACCCCCATGGTCTGAATTGACGACTGTTTTTTACTCGCATGATTCAAACATACGTGCGCTAATGACTTCACAAACCGCCGTAGTCCTTTATCGTGAATATTTTCGCGCTTGCCAAAATTTCATGCTATGTAAAAGCAGTAAAGCAATATACAAGAAGTCAAGGACTGATTTATACGTGGAGTTTAACGTCCCAAAACCACCATATATGATTATGAGAGACGCCGTAGTGGAGGGCTCTGGAAATTTTGATCACCTGGGGTTCTTTAACGTGCACCCAAATGTGAGCACATGGGCCTACAACATTTCCGCCTCCATCGGAAACGCAGCCACCGCAGCCGGGATTTGATCGCGCGACCTGCGGTTCAGCAGCCGAGTACCTTAGCCACTCGACCACCACGGCGAGGCAAGAAGTCAAGGACGGCGTAGGCTGGCCTTGACTTCTTGTATATTGGAGTTGAACTTCTTAATAACACAGTAGCTTGAGGACCATAAAGTAGTTCGTTATATCAAATTTTGTTTGCCACAGCAGATATAAAAATTGGTTCTACTAAAGCGGTAATCTGGCTCGTGCTAGAATCCCATAGGTAAAACGAATAAATAAATAAATAAATAAACTTTTTTAAAAGTCCAGCAGTCTTCACCGGGTGGGGGGGGGGGGAAGAGGGGTTAATTTTGTCCCACCCTCCATCGATTATGGTGGCTGTGCCTCAAGTGACAGCTCGATGTCCTTGCACCCGGGTGGCATTTTCAGCTTGCCGGACGGCCCAAAGCTGGTCGGCCAGCTCGTCGCTGGTGAGTGCCACCTCCCAGCCGATCGGCAACAGTGACCGCAGCCGCGGTGGAGGCCGGCCCCTGCCCTCGTGTGGTGGTGGAAGCAGCAATCGGCCTGGGAGTTCGTCCCTGCCTAACATACGTCGCGAAGGGAACGGCGACCATGACGTTAACTTGTCCGGCACACTACCAAAGCATGGGCCGCAGTGTGGTCCTTTCCCCGCACGCTTAAATATGTTTCCACCACCATAAATATGTTTCCACCACCGTCCCCGCACGCTTTACACGCGTCCGTCGGGTATAAGTGTGGATAACACAGGCCTAGGATCACCAGACCGGGGGTACGTATTTGTCTATAATAACCTCAAACTTACGGCCTGTCTTTTGTTCAATTTGTTCAGTGGTGGTGGGTATTTACCACTGTTTAGCCTCTAATGTTGTGTAATGTCATTGAATGTGGTCAGACGATCACCCCACGACCATTTCGGTTGTTAACTATTTTAGTCTTCAAACCCACAATGGACGAGGTAATCCTTTCCTGTTTTTTGTGGCATTTCAAACTGAGTCGACTGGGGGATGAGTGACGTTATAACAGAACAAGGATCATTTCAGACAATTTTTACACAGTTTATAAACAAATCTGAAATTTCAGGACCACATAGAGGAATGTTGTGGTGAATTGTGTTTCAACATTTCTTTTGCATTATATGCTCTACCTTTCGCGTTTTAACTCAACCTCGCGAGAACCAAATATTGCCTAATTACAGTCACTATCCCGGCGTCTCTCGCGTTTGCTGTTTCGTTATGAAAATCATAAATTTCACTCAAATCAAGCGAGATCCGCCAAGTTGAGATTTAGTTCGCTGTCACCAATAATTCAACCGCATCTGTATTCGCCCTCTTGGATTAACAGCTATGGCTTTGTGCACAAAATGTTCAATATGAATCGGACGTATACCGCCCCCCCCCCCCCACCACCACCACCCCGTCTTTTAATAATCAAGGCGGTGTGGGCGCCCTTTAATCATTACGCTGTTTTGGCGAGCAAAGCCTCGTAATTTAACATTGCAGGCGAAAATTACTTTCAACGCCATCGAGAACTGATAAATAAAACAATTATTATTACAATTATGATTTATGTTCATATGTATAGCATTTTGTCTTGCGAGTCATGGTATAACGTCAAGTCACAGCTCAAAAGAAGCGTCAAGCTGTCGCGCTGGTATACGTCACCGAAGGGAGTTTGCGCAAAGAGACAGGGCGGTATATCTTTTCGCGGCGTGGCACTCTCGCTCATACTCAAAGGCGTCATTTTCTCACTCTTTCTCTCTCTTTTCGTTTCTTTTCGTTTTGGTTCTCACTACTCTCATTCTCACCGAGATGTTTGCTCGTGGTGGGAAACCACGAATGACAAAAGTAGGGCGCATCATCGTTCTATATGGCTTGCTACAAAGATGACCGCAGCAGCGCATTGTACCGTGCGCGGTGTTGATTTTTGCTCACGCTATGTGTGCTCGCCATTGTAGAACAATGCAACGGTCTACGAGAAAAAAAAAAGAAAAATAAAAAGAGAAACAGCGGGCACCTACGCAAATATGTTGCTGTTCACTTTCTAGAGTTTTGTCTGCTTGCTGTGAGAAATGTAACGCGCCAGTCTGAACAGTTTATATACAGACAAGATGTCGTATTCACACGTGTCTGTCTATATATAGACCTCGCATAATTAGCGCCCGGCCCTGATACCAAACGAGACATTCTAGTGCGAGACATGGATAATGCAAGGCTTGGCCGCTGTTGAAGACGCCGTAACAGCTCGTATGTCTGCTGAACGGCTTGTGCTGGTGTGTGTGTGTGTGTGTGTGTGTGTGTGTGTGTGTGTGTGTGTGTGTGTGTGTGTGTGTGTGTGTGTGTGTGTGTGTGTGTGTGTGTGTGTGTGTGTGTGTGTGTGTGTGTGTGTGTGTGTGTGTGTGTGTGTGTGTGTGTGTGTGTGTGTGTGTGTGTTTAAAGCTCAAGAAGAAACAATCGCACGCTAAGTATGAACACCACACAGAAACAATAACAAAATAGGCGTGAATTGGTCTGACCACGGTAATAGAACGTCACTTTCCAAAATAGGCGTACGTCTTTCACACTTGCCATTTTTGAAATATTTTTCATCCTATGCCCAGCAATAACTCCCTCCCCCTCTCTGGTAGCTTATTCGCTAAGGTGTCGTAAGCTAAGCTGGGGTAGGAGCATTCTGTTTCAGACCTTCGTGACTGCTTTTTGATGGAAGTGAAATGCAAAAAACACTCTTGTATCAGTTTAGATGCACGTTAAAGAACTACCGGCGGTAAAATTAGTCAGGAGCTTCCAACTACTATTTACCTCATAATCACGCCGTGGTTTGGCAAGTAAAACACTAGAGTCTAACTTAATGGTAAACAACACTTAGAAATGAGAATTAATGAGAACGAACAGAAAAGGATGCCAAGAGAAGTATAGATGTTTTTAGAAATAATTGGGGTGTAAATGTGAAAAACAAACGTGCACGAAAAGATAACTTTCGACCTGCAGGATCCGAGCCTGCAACCTTTGAATAATGCGCCCGGGGTTCCACCACTGAGCTATACGGTGGCGGTCATTTGCCCTTCCCCCTCCCCCTTTTCCACTTTACAGAGCATGTATGTGCATTCATAAACGTGGAAGCGTGACTCAGTGCCACCTGTTGCCATTGCGGAGAGTGACTCTTTTTGTGTCACGTACACGGACGCCGACATTGTCTGTCTGTTCTCATTCATTGTCTGTTATTACTCATTATTGTTGTGTCTAACAAAGAAAACAATCCCTTCAATTTACACTTCCTTCCTTTATTTACGAATGAGAAGTTTTGTCAATCTCCCCTACAAATAGAAAATATTGCCACTGTTATTGAAACGCTTATCATCGAGTTCCAGTACCATGCAAGTGGCATGCGCCCCATTACTCGAAGCATGACAAACTCGGTGGATCAACGCCGAAATATAATACCGTATATCTAAGTGCTCTACGGATGACTACACTTCGAGCTACCTGTACACACATACGCACAATCACTTGGCGTTCCATTGGGTCTGTCCTTATTGTTAGGTCAGCCTGTATTGTTGACCGAAATAAAGAAAACGCTCCATCAGTCATCTAGCTTGACTCACCGCGGCTGTCCATAACACCACCGCTTTGTCGCCCTTGTTGTGCGTTAATCTCAAACCCGGGCGTGGCATGCGTCTGGCGTATATATTACCTTGCTTGGCCTGCAGCCATCCAGGTCGTCCACTAAGCCGTGCGACACCTTTTGTATCGCTTGTCTCGCGGTGGAGTCGGCAAGTGAATACGTCATAGTCCGCATGTACAAGAGCACAGTCAAGGCTCGTCCTCCACATTCCACACCCTTTATTCTTCTACAGGAGTCTGTTTAGTTCTTTTTTATTTATTTTTCTCATCGTGTAAGCGAGAAACAGGCCACAGCAGTGAAGGAGGGTCTCGGTTGCGAGTCGACTGCTATGTCGAAACACCGAATCGCCGCTGATACGGTTGAGTGCGTTGGTCGATTGCGTTTAATGTCCGTGAGCAATGGAGGGGTTCAAGCTCCCGAACCACAATAATCACCTAGAGTTCTTCAAAGAACACCAAGAGCGTGGTATGCGGATGTGTTAGCAGTCCACTACCACGTGAAAGCAACCACATAACTGCTGGTCAACACACCCGTGACCTATGTTGAGTAGTGAAACGCTGTACCAAGTGATCCGCGGAAACAGGCATTTTGCTGTGCTCTACTGGCATACTCGAACGGATCATTATTATATCTGAAGCAGCTATTTGACTAGCCTGTCTTACGTTGTCCCTCCGTGCGTCCGTACGAACGCGCCGCAACGCGCTTCTCTCACCGCATGTGTTGGAGCGGTACCAAATAGGTCACGCCGCAGGTGCGCCTTGATGTCACGCTCCCCTCACAGTGCCCACTGACGTCACTCTCTTCCTCGTGTGCCGTGCCCTCGCCGCAGTGCTCACAGCTGCCGCCTCATCCGTTCTTCCGCAACACCTGCCGCTACCGCGATCGCCACTCGCTACACCACCAATTTGTTGGTTCACGCGCAATAAACCTGACGTGCGCGTAACATGCGTGTTGAAACATGTCTGTGCATGTCACCTCTCTCTCGGTTCACCCGCTCCACCACTCGCAACGCTCGAGTGCACAGTTTCCGTGCTCGAGCTCGAGCACAGAAACTACCCACCATGATAAGGGGAACATGCATCGATCTCGTCTTTGCCAAATTCGACGTCGAATGTCTGCAAAAATCTCTCATCGTGCACTTCACTGATCACAAGGCTGTGGTAGTCAAGGCGAAACGCGCGCCAGCTACAGTCCAGCGCCCTTGTCCACTCTGAAGAAACGACAAGACCTACGTCAGCCATCGTTTCAAACGAATATTCCAGCTCTCACCGAAACACCCACGTTAGCGCCGTTCAACCCGTGACGCCACTTGTGCACAATGATGCCACTTTGCATCCCATCAGCATTCCCTTTGAGAAGGTGGTGTGATTTTTTGTTATCATTGTGTAGTCTAATAACACAGAAGAGATATTCCGTAAGAGGTGATGTTGATTGATTGATATGTGGGGTTTAACGTCCCAAAACCACTATATGATTATGAGAGACGCCGTAGTGGAGGGCTCCGGAAATTTCGACCACCTGGGGTTCTTTAACGTGCACCCAAATCTGAGCACACGAGCCTACAACATCTCCGCCTCCATCGGAAATGCAGCCGCCGCAGCCGGGATTTGAACCCGCGACCTGCGGGTCAGCAGCCGAGTACCTTAGCCACTAGACCACCACGGCGGGGCCGTAAGAGGTGATATAAAAAAAAACAAGTAATTTCATTGTTTTTTTTTTTCATGTGAAATAATAATAACAAACGGCACGATAACTTGTTGAATATAAATAAGAAGCATGCCATAGTAACAATTGTAGCTCATATCAAATTTGCAGTGATTCAGCAAGGTTCCAAACATAGGAATAGATACGCTATCATACACTATTAAAGCAGAGATAAGAGAAAACCGTGGAGCGAGAATCAAGGTACCGATAACTTGATAGAACGCGCTGTAGTTCCATGATAAGAGGCACTATAGAAACAATGAACCAAAGATGGACTTAGCGTTTTTAAAAAACTGAGATAAAAAAAGAGAAACCAAGTAGCTGAAGGCTGAATCACAGCCGACCTGGTGAGCATCTATATGTCCTATCTTGGCTTTTGCCCTTTCGCCATTCCCTTTCCCACCACTTTCTATACTATACTCTACATGATTGTGCTCTCTCTTTTTATTCTTTTCTTTTTGTCCTAATTCACTTTTTCTCTCTTTTTCTGCATTTTTCTTTCTATGTCACTCTCTCTTTAGTTCTGTCACTTTCTATTCAATTTTCTCCTTCATCCCTTTTTTTTTTCAAATTCTCTCTTTCTCTCTCTCTTTGTACATATTCTCCCTCCTTTCTGTCTTTCCTCGTTACCCTCAGTTTTCCTTCCCACCGCTTTATATATATCAACACAGCTATGCTCATATCAGTATAGTGCATAAATGATATTAAAGTATGGGCCTTTGCGATGGGTAAGCATATGAGTTCCGTGAGTTTACACATCGCACAAGAAGGCATACACAATTGTGCGCTTCGCAGTTAGATGTTGTAGCCACTGATCAACAGTGTGAGAAAGATTTCTCATGCTGGTAGATCCAAAATGCATCTTATTTTTTTAATTCAATGTGGCCCTATGACTGATTACGCCACAGAAGCGCATATATAAGTGTTATAGAGAATACTGGAAAGAAAACGCGGCTGATCCCTCTTTTTAGGAATCGGTGTAACACGAAAGTGAAACGCGTCTTCAGGGAAGTAGTTGAGCGTTTATTGTGCGTTCGCCACAAGGGCGAAGGAATGAATGACACAGCAGCAAATTGTGATATTGCAATGTCACACGAAGAACGGCAAGCTGCTTGAAACTTGCAGCGCGTACCTCAAGCAGAAAGAAGGCATGCAATGAGCATACACAAGACGAGTGCGGACTAACAGCTGTCACAGCTCGACACTCAAAGCACGCTGTACAACCAAACTGAAAGACGCACCAAACGAAACCAGAAGTATAGACAGGATAAACCGAACAACTGCCACAATTCTTCCTTTACGGTATGTGAGCAGTGCGCTCCTTTCGTAAACGCGGCCGCGGCAGAAAGCGAAGTGACCTTCGTGCTGTCTCGATAAGCGCGCTCAGGAGAGACCACGCTCTGTGGAGGCGGCGCTCGCCGAAACGCGATAGGCACCGCGCCCAACGCTACCCAACGCATGCTCATCGCGCCATCTCGCTATGAATGACAAAAGCGCGTGGAAGTTTTGGAGCTCTGAGGATTGCCAAATGGTATATGGTGTATATAAATAGCTTGCCGTTAGCTCTTTTGATAGCGTATGCTGCGGGGTCTAGCGCGCTGAGGATTGAGAGGTCGCTGGTTGGATGCATTGCGAGAAAACTTTTCTTGCTGTCTTTTTCCCTTTGCAATCCATTAATATATATTTTACAACGTCATATCTGTGACAGAAATACGTCAGCGGAGCCGTGATGAACGCCAGCGTAAAATACTTTCACGTTAAAAATATATAAACAGAAATAAATGCAGCAATGTGTTTTTTTTATATCTGCGCACAGACTCTGCGCACAACGCTCAATAGTGCGAGCATGGCTTTATGCTTAAGAGGTGTTTATTAATCAGTGATGAGCGCGAGGCTACGTGCCTATGAGCTGCGAAACCCTCGCCTTTGGAGCTCATGCATAATTTGTATTTAACACAAATCGTAAGCATACATGAGGCTACAGTATCTAAATTGCGCAGTCCATCTCTATAAGTCTATAGAACGTGCATCAAGTTACGTAGGCCAGGCCACGCGTGAGTGGAGACGACGCGGAAAGTGCTGTTTATCCCGCTCACCGCTTGTTCGGCGTGCGACGAAATCGACCAGGCTTCCCGAAACACGGACAGTTGTTTTCGTGGCGCCAAGGTAAGGAAAAGAGAGCAGCGATTACTGTTGACGACTGGTGTCCGATAACGTAATGACGTCTCTGCGTGAGCACGGCCGTGCCGTGCGTGCTGAGAACGTTCTTAAGTTTCGACAGAGTAAGTCCTCCATTTTGTGGTCTCTGCAGCGACCGTTCATGTCACGTTTCGCTATATATGAATGGGTAACGTGAACCCACAAAGACAACAACGATGCATGATGGTAAGGATAACGATGTACCTTCTTAAAGCCTTGCTGTTAAGTTATGTTGCCTGAGAATAAGCTGATTTGGTGGCCAAATTGCGTTGATATTTTGAATAAGCTCTCATAATCAATGACAAAGAATTTTTTGAAGTTTTACACATACTACAGCTCCGATAAGACTATAAGGCATACCATAGACGCTAGAATTTATGTAATAGGGCTTTAAACTGAAGCGCAGTCGATATCATGTGGCTCAGTAAAACTTAAATGACATCTTGTTGGGGAGTTAAGATATGGTTCAATCTCGATAGTTTCCATTATGAGCGAGATTGAGTAAGCTCTTTTTTGTTTTGTCTTTCCTTCTGGTTGACAATACTTTATACATTTGGGTCGTACGACATTAACTTGCTGCTTGCGGCACAGAAGACCACACAGCTTCGCTTCGTGGGCCCCATTCGGGCACATTTACGGCGTCGACCTTGGCCGGCGCTTAGCGACAGTCTTGAGTCGATGTAGAATATCTCAGACAGCCTGAGTGGCCACGAATTTGTGTACTCGCGCGCGCTTTACGTCCACGCTCATACGTGTATGCATACGTGCCCCACACAACGCGCAAAAGTGCGACTTACATGTCGGACAACTCACACGCGGAGCAAGTTATTGATGTCGTTATCAGGACTGACCTTTCCTTTGGGTGGTTAGAGTGCGGCGGATGTACGAGATAAAGTTTGCCGAGTTAACGAAATGTCATATGCGATAAAGATGATAAGCAACGACAGCATAATGAGCAATTGAGGGCTCGATAGGTGGGGCAGCACTGAAGGGGGGGTGGGGGGTTGAGTGATGCGAATGTGACAAATGACCGTGCACACTTGTACATTAACAAGCAAGAGGTTGACAGAAGTAAGGGAGGGAGAAAACGGATGAGTCACCTCGCACTACGTCGATCTGCACGCCACCCGTGAAATACAGGATGCCCGAGATACGCCAGAGCGCGTATAATACACCCCGTGGTCGGCGTCGCATTCACGCTCGACAGTCGTCGCGGCGGCCGTCAAGTAGTTGGCACATCGCTTTCGGACCGCCAGCGGGTCGGCCGCCTCTTGTTCCGGTCACACGGCACGGGCGAATGTGACAGCCTCTTCAAAATGGTGAGCGCCGGCGAAAGCGAACTCGCGCTGACGGAAACTGACTGACGCTGTGCACGCGACAAGCCGTCGCTGACCGTGTCTTTTCGTATATGTTAGACTCGTGGAGAACAGAAGGAGGCACGGAGGGAAAGGCGGCAAGTGTTAGGGCTGCGAGGGAGAAGACCCTGCGAAAAAGTAACAATGTCGATCGGGAAAGGGAAAGAGAGGGAAAGTAAAAGTATAGGGGAGCAGAAAGCAGAGAACATAGTAAAATTCAGAAGCGACGTTAAGGAAGTTGACTATTTGTTGACTGCGCACAGGGAGCAGCCTGCTCGTGTTGCCGCGATTTTTTTTTTACGCATCATTTTGACTGCGGCGGTTGTGTCCAAAAGTCAGTGAGATTGAGTGTAACTGGGGGTCACGCTGAGATGTCGCCACACAGTGCACGGTGAGAGAAGTGGAAAAGCAGTGACGTCCGCGTGCATGTCATCGCCATTTCACTATATACGACATTGCTCTATAGAATATTTTCCGTAACACGTCTGGGCGCCTCCATCTTAGGTCGTTAAGCCGAAGTTTCCTTTTTTTTTTTTTGGTACATGGCGACGTGAATTATAAGGCCATGAAACATAGAGACTGTTCGCTTAGTTGTTAAACATACAAAAACACAAAGGTTAACATCCTAATACGGGCCCCGCCATGGTGGTTTAATGGCTAAGGTAATTGGCTGCTGACCCGCAGGTCGCGGGTTTGAATCCCGGCTGCGGCGGCTGCACTTCCGATGGAGGCGAAAATGGTGTAGGCCCGTGTGCTCAGATTTGGGTGCACGTTAAAGAACCCCAGGTGGTCGAAATTTCCGGAGCCCTCCTCTACGGCGTTTCTCATAATCATAGGGTCGTTTTGGGACGTTAAACCCCACATATCAATCAATCAAACATCCTAATACGGCGGCACCGAAACCCATCCGTAAAATAGTCTATACCTGATGGTCAAAGAGGAAAAAAAAATGTTTGAAGCTAGTTAAAACCCTGCCGTGTCGCAGCCCTTTGTACGCATTTATTCGGGTTCGTATAAGCATGATTTTTCGCACCAATATAGGCACTCTGCTAACGAGCAGATCTGGCAGCAATCATATTACGCGGATCATGGGTATACTTGTGTGAAATGGTGCACCATAAACGTGAAGGTCAGCCTGCACTTCACTGGCCACGGCCGGCTCACCTTTAAATGAGCGTGACAGCGTGCGTATGCACACCGCCACTGGTGCGGGAGGGGACATTTGTGCCATCTCGAATTCCTCGAGCCTTACCTTGCAAAGGGATCGACAAGAGAGTATAACGTCTGCGTTGGTCTAAGCATACTTAGTCTCTGAAGCTGAATAACGAAACATATCATGTTATGTCATTTTTAACCAAATCTTTTTTCCTTCCAGAAGATGATTGACGAAGCCTTCCACGCAACAAAATATTTAGTCGTTTGCCTCTAGCCACCTTTTTGTATGTTAAATAATAATAATAATAATAATAATAATAATAATAATAATAATAATAATAATAATAAGACCAAACATTGTTGTTGTTGTTGTTGTTGTTGTTGTTGTTGTTGTTGTTGTTGTTGTTGTTGTTGTTGTTGTTGTTGTTGTTGTTGTTCCGAAGCCCCGATGTGATTATGAGAGACGCCGTAATGGAGGGCTCCGGTAGTTTAGAATACTTGGTGAGCTTTAAGGTGCAGCTAAATCAAGCTTATGGTATGTTCGCCACGAAGACTCGTCAGCGAATAGTGCGCGCTAACTAGTTCTGATGTAAGCGATTGTTTCGAAAAGATACAACTGAATTTGCAACGCTGGTTGCGTCCATTGTGCTTACAGTCTTTTACTGTCTAAATTATTCAAGCGCTCAAGTTCTAACCAACAGTAGACCGCTCAGAATACTGCTAGCTGTACTGTAAATGATATGATCAAAAAGCCCGCCCTGCCTGGTTACTACAACCCGTTCACGATGCGTTCAGCGTGCGCATCCCGCGAACAATGCGTTGCCGATAAAAGGAGCGATTCAAATTTAAGCTGCAATGGCACTTTATGAGCCGTGTCGACCTTGCTCGTGCCATGATGTCTGTAGGAAAACAATGAACAGCGCTCTATCATGACACACACACGGCGGAAGGGGCTTACCAATGAGAGCGCCGCCGCGCACAAAGGCAACGCAAGCGGTGCAAGGTCATTTTCATGGCTGCGGCAGCTCTGCGCACTTCATGCGTAAAAGATATGGACGGTTCGCTGGTGGCGTTGTTCAAGGGGGCTTCGCATCCATATTTTGACCATGTAATTCGCGATGACACCCACAGCTCTGCCGTTGTTTCGAAATAATAGCCGCACAGTTTTGACGTGTTTAGGCAGTGTATAAACTCAACGAGGACCGAGGGGTGGGCACAACACAGGCACGGAGTTCAACTGCCGGTCTCAGTTAAAGTGACCGCCTGTAATGTGTCATATTCTCTGTCCTCGTTCAATTTCCGCAGCGCAGACATGTCAATAATGAATCAACTAGCCAAAGCTACCATTATATAAAAGACAGTCTTATTTGATCATGTATCAGAAATGTCGCGAACTTTTTTGTTCCTTATGACAATGTTAGGTTGTTAAATGAATATACAATGGTTGTTTAGGTTATTGAAACTTGTGTTTTTTTTTAATTTTTATTTATTGTGCAACGTGGGTTTCTTCATTTTTTAAGTATCAGCGTTTTTCAAATATAAGAGTGCACTTCATAAGTATATTACTTTGAGCGATAATGGAAAAGTTATTACAAGACATAAATTCTACTAATTGAAACCTGCAAGCTATAATTGAGAGCAAGATTTCGTTTAGAAAAAGCGCCACTGAATGATTTTTTCACAAAGAGATTGGATATACGTATTCCGGCCGCTGAATGAAAATGCACCACCGTCGTTTACATATAAAACGACACGCACACAAGGAGGACAGGGAAAAAAGCAGTAAATATGACCAGCCTATATACGCTCCCCCCCCCCCCCCCCCACCCTACCATCGGTCATCATAATCCAGACACGGGCACAATCATCCATGGGAGCACATTTAAGGTTCAAAAGGGGGCCCGAGCCTTTTGACCGAGTCTGCTCGCGTCTTCTCTGCGTTCAGCTCCTCCGGCGGGCAAATTGGCCTCTCTTTAGAATCCCGGTCGAAGAAGCGCGCGCGCATGCGGTGAACAAACTGGCGGTGCTTGCGGGTACGTGTTCACCTTTTTCACGTATTTTACTTCGCGCGTTCTTCGCCGTTCGCGCTGAAAATTTTAACGAGGCGTGTCGCTTATTGCACCCCTTTGTCGACCCCCCTCCCGGTGCAGGTGCGCGGCGTGCCCGCTCAGGCCCCGACGACGCAGTACGCCCGTCGTCTCCCCGTGCCGACTGCGTCACCCAAGGGGCCCAGCGACAGCTGTCGCGTCGTCGGCGTGTCTCCTCGAGTGCAGCTTGGCGCGGCGGAGAGCCGGGCTTCGGGCATGGCTGCCGCTGCGGTTCTGGCGCCTACGGTGCGCGGCCGGGACCCTCAGCTGCCGCAAGGGTCCAGGACTCCAGAGGCCAGCAGGCGCGTGCAGCGAGCCCTGCTTAAGCTCGAACTTCCCGACTGGTTTTGCCAGCACTACAGGCCTCCCAGGAGGGATCATCCCTGGCTCGGAGACGATGGCGCCGCTCCGCAGTGGCCCAAGTGGCGCGCGCTTCCGGGCAAGGACGCCAAGCAGCCGACAAGTCTACGGCCTGTCCAGGTTCGTTCCTGTTGGTTGAGTGCGCGTTTGACCGTGTCATGTGTGCAGTGCGATCAATCATGACATCCACTTGCGGATCGGTGCGAGTTCACGCCTTTACTCGTAGCGACTACTTGTTTTCTGTTTTCGGTGAGAGAGAGAAGGACGGGGATGGCAGCGAAGAGAGAGAGAGAAAGGCAGCAGAAGTCGGTCTCACGCACTGCCGCTTCGTCTACAACTTCTGGACCTTCATATTTACCACTTACTAGATAAACATAGCATTATTACCATGCATTCATCCAGTGCTTAAAGTCAGGGGGTCTTGGAGAAAGGTCTTAGAACTCCACCAATATTCGCCCCCACTACCAATACTTATTAGAATGTAGAGTGGTATGTTCACGAAATGTATATGTGGCAAATGCGAAATGTAAAGGCAGTGAGAGGTGCCACGGGCTGATGTTATACGAAAACGTCCACGCAAGTAACGACGCACTGAGTTCCCCTTTTCTCAGTGTCGAAGGCTTGCTGCTCGATGTTTCTCGCGCTACTAATATCAAAGCTGAGATTGATTGCGAGGGCGTCAACTTTTGGAGCCCTAGCGGGTGTGTACTTGCGCCTGAATCATCGTGCGCAAGTCTTTGTCACAGCAGACCATCGAGACCAACTCTCTTAGAATTTTGCTCTAAGAGCGTTGGTCGAGAAACGCTTTCTTTCTCTTTAATATCGCTATTACTGTAAACTAGTGGTTTCGTGAATAATATTACATGCGTCAGTAGTATCGCCTCGTCTTTTCACGTTGAGCTACACATCATTTACCACAGAGCACTTTGGCAGAAAAATTCCTTGCTTCAGATTTGTGCGTCATAAACTGATTAAACAAACGGTAAGCACTTCTCAGTTCTTTTTCGCTGTTTGTAAAAACGATGTACGCGTACAACAAGCTGTCAACGACTTCTTCTATCTCTTTTTTTTATTTACGTCTTCATCTTAACTCGAAACACATACCCCCTCAGACCGAGTCAGGCATTAAGCGCCAGTTATATAAAACTCGGATGGACGCACTGGACTGAAGGGACATGACGTTGATTCTATATCTTGTGTCGTATACAATGGTGTTCTTGCAGCTGTGAAGTTCATACCTTTACAGCGCAATTACCTGCGTAACGAAGGACTTCTTTGTCCCGGCTGAAGCGCTATAACCATTGTTGTGAATGCCTCTATAGCGATCGGCTGAGGCAATAAATCATTTGCAAGGTGATAGACACGCTCAAGCTTCCACCTAGGGCATATGCTTTGATTCGGAAAATTTATGACCAATCATCACTGCTCTCTAAAAAGAGACAGCGAGCTCTTACTTAATTGAATACAAACTATTAACCTCATACGATACCGAAGCACATCTGAGGAACCTGTATCCTTAAGTAAAGGTAATGCTTTTGAATATCTTCCCCCTTGAGGTGTTCACGGTTGACGGTAACGAATATGCTAACTTGTAATACTTTATATTGTTCTTTTCGTTGGCATTTACGTTAGTAAAGTGGGTTTCTTTATTATTTTTTTCTGTATGGTAGCAATTACAGAAACTGCAACGCAGCACGTCCAAAATATGCAAGCGATCGCTATGGGTTTGAATCTATAAATTCAAAGTATACAGGTTCAAGACAAAACTTCGCGTGATCGCAGTACTCCCTAAAACAGCATCGCCTATTGAAAACTGATTAAAAATACATGTCGATTATCTTGAATACCCAACAACTACGATACACACATAAATACTCCTCTTTGTTGGGCAGCCGCACTTTATTTGGCAACGCTTAAATGCGTGAATTGTACAAAACTGTTTCCGCACTTTTCAAAAGATGCGTATTGCTGAAGCTATTCATGGAAACTTGTTCAAACGAAGTTCTTTTCATGAAGCTTTTACGTGTCTGTGGCGAAGGCTGCTTATGTCACACGAACAGAGGCATATATTCACAACAACGACCTACGCTATAGTTATTCGTATCATATATTCAGCACTATGTTGGGCACACAATTATCAAAGCCAGCCGACCAATGGCAAAGAGCTCTTACGAACGAAAATCTTTGTGATATCGCCCTATAGCGTTCGTAGCAGCCTAGAGTCACAGTATTTTGCTAATTTTATTTCTACATGACAATTTATAGCTGGCCTCCAGGTTTCGGTTCGCATATCTAGTCATTCATTTAGGCTGCCGACCCCACTAGGTTGCCATCGGCTCATTTCAGCCTTTTTTTATATCGTAGTAAATTCTTAGTTCGTTACCACTGGTACAAATCTAGCGCAGCGAAAAATTCATTCACCAGCACACCGGGCCTTATAAGAGCAGCATTTGGCGCATGCTGCTCATGTTTTCTTCTGCCTAATCAAGTAATAAATCAAGGCACTATAATTTGCTGTGACGTAAGTCTGTCTACGTCACACTTACGTTTTATGTGCTCGTCAGTGTCATGGGTATTTTAAAAGAATTTGCTGCCCAGCAACAGTAGCAATAGTAACCAACTGTAGTTATGTCCTAATGCTAACTGCTGAGTGCAAACTTGGAACGGGTCATAGATGAGTACACACAGCGCAGGACAAGCGCTACTCCGGTGTTGTGTATGTTTTTCTATGTCTCTTACCGAACTCGCACTCAGCAGTTTGGTGCGAAGTGTTTTTCTTTTTTCTCATTGGCGTGTGTAACGTATTGGAAACAACGCGGGGCGAGTACACCTCCGACCACCCCTTTTCTCTCCCTCTCTCAAAGAAGTGGTTTAAAGAAACAACTATAAAGCTTCCTCTTTCCCCTATGCCCTTACCCACTTATACTACGCCCTCGCCCTCCCATTAGAAACAGGTGCATGGCGAACATAAGAGATGACCACCTACCTTAAACCATGTATACCTACCGTTGATGATTGATATGTGGGGTTTAACGTCCCAAAACCACCATATTAACTTGAGAGACGCCGTAATCGAGGGCTCCGGAAATTTCGACCACCTGGGGTTCTTTACCGTGAACCCAAATCTGAGCACGCGGGCCTACCACATTTCCGCCTCCATCTGAAATGCAGCCACCGCAGCTGGGATTCGATCCCGCGACCTGCGGGTCAGCAGCCGAGTACCTTAGCCACTAGACTACGGCGGCGAGGCTGTCTACCTACCGTAAACCGAATGCAGCGGTTACGTTTGAAAAAAAAAGCATTCTTTCAGGATATCACTTTAACATACGTGGTCGCAGTATTCGGTGTTGAAAAGGCTCAGCATGTTCGACTCAGCAACTTTTTTTTTTCTATTTCCTGTGTGGTTAACTCCCAAATGAAGCCACACTGCTTTAGCGAAGAGCCTTATCTTATATATAGCTTCAAAAGTCAGGCGTAAAATGCCTGATTCATGATATACAGGCAGAAAAAACAACAAAAACACTGTCTTCTCTTTTTCATCATCTATCAATTGTGTGCATTTTTTACGCCTCTTTTTACAGTAACGAAACTTGAAGCGATGTTCAAAATTCTCATTATAATATAACCGTTACAGAAAACGTATCTCGATTCATCACTATTCTGCACTAGATGTGAAGCGCCGGATGTATCAGCGCTTCAAACTAGAGTTTGCTTGCATCCAAATGCACGCAATAAACATTTATTTATTTAGATAATTTTGAGAGAGAGAAAGAGAGAGCGAATCATATCACTCAATAATTTAGCTCCTAACACAATGTAATTCCCAAAACCTCTTCGCTGCTTACGTGCAAGCCCGCTTCAGGAAGAAAAGTAATAATAAGATATAATTAGCTGTGCCACTGCATTGCTGTCTGCATTGCAAAAGCGACTTTCTTGAGAAGCTGGCGTGACAGAACATGCACCAAAACACCAGTTGTTGCTTGTCGGTACCAAAAGTACGAACCGAAGCCTAAACAGCAAAGCCGCAGTTCCTCTTTATAGTAGCTAGCACAATGTTGAGCGTACAATATTGAATAATACGTGGGGTTTAACGTCCTAAAACCACCATATGATTATGCGGAACGCCGTAGTGGAGGGCTCCGGAAATTTCGACCACCTGGGGTTCTTCAACGTGCACCCAAATCTGAGCACATGGGGCTACAACATTTCCGCCTCCATCGGAAATGCAGCCGCCGCAGCCGGGATTTGATCCCGCGACCTGCGGGTCAGCAGCTGAGTACCTTAGCCACTAGACCTCCGTGGCGCGGCTTGAGCGTCTATTATATTAGCGCAAGAAATATATTAGAAAAAAACTGTATTCGTTGTTTGTATGTGTGTGTGCGTATGCGTGTGTGCGTGTGTATGTGTGTATGTGTGCGTGCGTATATGTGTGTGTGTGCGTGTGTGTGCGTGTGCGTGTGCGCGTATGTGTGTGTGCGTGCGCGTGTGTGTGTATGTGTGCGTGTTTGTGTGTGTGCGTGTGTGTATGTGAGTGTGCATGTGTGTATATGTGTGTATGTGTGTGTGCGTGTGTGTGTGTATGTGTGAGTATGTGTGTGTGCGTGCGTGTGTGTATGTGTGTGTATGTGTCTGTGTGCGTGTGTGTGTGCGTATGTGTGTGTATGCGTGTGCGTGTGTGCGTATGTGTGTATGTATGTGTGTGTATGTCTGTGTGTGCGTATGTGTGTGTGTGCGTATGTGTGTGTGTGCGTATGTGTGTATGTGTGTGTGCGTGTATGTGTGTGTATGTGTTGTTGCGAAAGACGGCGACGCCAACACGGCCCCGAAGGCGCCACTGCTTTCAACTCCGCCGGGAAGGTCACCAGCCGTTTGGTAGCGTATGTTTCTCAGCCCGCGACTGCTTCTGCGCAGAGCTGATAAGACGAGCGGACGAGACGACGGTGAGTTAAACAAGGTTTATGTACAGCATATATACAGAGGCATTACAATTTCGGCACTGGGGCCGACAGAGACTCGAAGAGTCGAGCTCTCCTCTCTAATACATAGGTCAACTTTTCGCCTAAGACCGCCGACTCACACACATGTCGGCTCTCCGACATGGGGACTCCTCTCTCGTAGGACCGCCGATCGCGACGCGCCGCAGGGCTTCTTTTATAGGCACCGGGTCCAACCAAAAATGTCCAATTAGAAGCACCGCTGGTCGTCAGGGCAGATTCCTCCAATGGGGTCGCCGCGCAATGCGTCAGACCACCAGACACGAGGACGCCGGCTCGCTGTCACGTGCGCTGCTGACTCAATGCACGTGGGCCAGAGAGGCGCCGCGCGTGTTCACGCCGTTGAGGTGTTCGCGTCAGGCGGACTGCGGGCTGGCCTTGACCCAGATTGCCTTTTTCGGAGGCACGGACGTTTGACGAGGTCTCGCTGGCATAACAGCACCCCCGCCGCCAGACAATGCACCGGAAAGACGAGCTGCTTCCACGGGGCTCGGATGTCAGGTGCGCTCGTTCGCCAGGTCCCTCCAGGTTCGCCTCCAGGGCCATGGGGAGAATACAGCTCCAGACTGTTCCGGGAACACATCCCATTTTTGACGACGGATCCCAGCTCCACTGGCTTGTCGCCACAACTTGTCGACCAGCTTCACTCGTCTCTTCTGACCATCTTCGGTTTCAGCACTTGTCGATGGTTCTGCAACTTGCCAAGAACGGATCGACAACAGACAACACACGACACACGCAAGTGCCTTCGGTCACCCGACAGAACACCAGACAAAGTATAGTACAACATATACCTATCTACGTGTCTATCGGAATTTTGTTCCCTCTACATCAAGAGGCACATGTGGGACACAAGACTCTTAAAATGACAACTCATTTTTTTTTCCCACGCACAACAACGTAACGAATCAGAATACCACAAAGTTGGCCCCTTGAGATCACTCTGAACGAGAGCGCTCAGCCCAGGTCGTGATGAGGTCAAAATTTTGCCCCGAATCGCCCGCCAGAAACCGAAAGGTTGAGAAGGTACTAGCTAGAACGCACTGCTCAATGCACCTGCATTAGCGTTTAGCTTTCTCTTTTTTTTTTGATAGCGAACGTCAAAGTTGCGCTGTGGAGCAACATGCTCCACCTCAGTAACCGGCCACTTTTAGGCGACGATACCTATGCGGCACCAAGAGCGGCTCACACTTGCGACGTTGCACAGGGGAACAACGATACGGCTTGCTACGGATTGACTCCTCACCGCTTAGCTCGATATCGTGTTCGATCACCCTCGTGTCTCCGGGACGGTCCGACAACACATACCCAAACTCGGAAACAATCTTTCTCAGGTCCTCTTTCTCAGGTCCTCCTTCACTTAAGCTAGGCTCTAGGTTTATCTGCTCCCGGATTACTTTCGATCCCCCTTCAATTACCTCACTAGAACTCAAAATTTCTGCTTCCTCTTCTTCGGAAGCATTCAACAACAGATTTACGACCGCCTGATGTTGAACGTATGGTTTCATCAAGTTGTAAATTTTGTCCGGCCGCCTTCCTAATTTCACTTCATAATTTGTATCGCAGGGCTTCGATAAGACTTTGGCGGGCCCTTCCCAATCAACCTCAAGCTTGTTCTTTTTGAACGGCTGCAGCAGCATTACCTGACTCCCTACTTCAAAAGCACGCTTCTTCACCGATTCCTCGTAGTGCTCCTTCGACAGCACTTTTGCCGCGTTTTTCTGGCTTTCCACTAGCGCTTCAATTTGGCTTTCCACTAGCGCTTCAATCGAGAGATCCTCACGCTGCTCTCGAATGAGCGTCTCTCGATCAACTCTCGGCAGCTCGCTCCAACTTTCCGCTACAGGCGAGAGCGTTGCAACCCTCTCGCTCTGACTCAATGGCGCCATGTCGTCTCCCCTTTCTACGGAAACCGCGCCGGTCGGTTCGGCGACGGGCCGCTCGCGTGACTGCTCACATGACTCATGCGGAAACTTTCCTTTCTGGGGTTCCGTCGACCCGCCGACAAGGTCACTTGAGAGTTCACCGCATTGAACCAGATCAAGCTGCCGCGATAGCTTCCGCGCTTGCGATCGCGTGAGAGCCATGCACGCTAAGTTGGGGAAGAACGATTTGCCCTGCTCTTTGAGAAGCTGCTCTGAGTTGTTGGAGAAAAGATAAGGAAAACGATCATTTAGCGCGGCAGACACAGCCGCTTCGGTGCGAAGCTTACCGAACGGGCCTTCAATGACAACGGTGGCGATTGGTAAGCGAACACTCTGCTCCTCGGCGACTTGCCTGATCCACGCGCATTCTCCTGTAAAGTCATCCGGAGACACCAATGAAGGATGGACAACGTCCATAGTTGCCGCTGAGTCTCTAAGTGCTCGGCACGTTTTCTCATTCACCTTAATTTCTTGGAGATACGGCTCCAACAACCGCATGTTTTTTTCTGATTCTCGGATTGTTGCGAAGGCAAACTTTTCCTGACAGTTTCTCGCGATGTGTCCTTCCTTTTTGCAGTTGTAGCAGATTAGCGGCTTCCGTTTGTTTTCCGATTCAAATGCCTGTGTGGTAGAAACCTCACTCGATTTCTCCGCTTCTGTTTGCCCTTCCCCTACACTGTCCTTCGTAAGAGACGGGTCCTTTTTGAAATTACGGTGCGGAACGGGTTTCCGTTGATCAGGTTTCCTTGAAAAGCCCTCTTTCCTTTCATCTTTTTCAACGCGCACTGCCCTGCTATGCAACTTTCGGCGAGTATAATACTCCTCAGCTAACTCAGCTGCCTTATTTAACTGTACTTCCCCAAGTCTGTCCTGCAGCCAAAGTCTGACATTATCCTCGATGCAGCGGTAGAATTGCTCCAATGCAACGCATTCCACCACTTTATCGCGGTCGTCATAAACACCTTCGCCCTTGAGCCATTCAATTAAATCGGCCTTAAGACAAAACGCGAAGTCAACGTGTGACTCATTCCCCTTTTCAGCATACCGGAACCTTTGCCTGAAAGCCTCGGGTGACAACTTATAACGTCTTAAGAGCACTTCCTTGACCTAGTCATAGCTCTCAAACGCTTCCCTCGACAAGCAAGTTATCGCGTCGGACACTTCGCCGGGAAGAAGAGCTAACAGGTTCTGCGCCCAAAGAGACCGCTCCAAAGCGTTTCGCTCACAGACGTGTTCAAACTTGACGAGATACTTCGCCATGTCCTCGCCTACTACGAA